>NC_048220.1:142024527-142054422 GCF_002007445.2 Ailuropoda melanoleuca | reverse complement strand
GCTCACAATGCATACATTTACCACAGTATCACGTTGTATACCTTAAACTTACATAAGATTACATGTCAGGTATATCTCAATAAACCTGGGAGAAATCCAAAGTCATTATCTGCCTGCTCATTCTCATTTTCTCTCATAAGTGTGCAGAGAACAGAAAGCTCATTTTTCTGGGTTCAGGTCACTTTATAATTAACCTTCAAGGAATTTTTTGAGTTTGAGTTAGTGACAAAGGAAACTATGCACAATTATCAGAGCAATCTATTCAAATTTCCCTCCGCTGTCCAGCTGTATACCTCAAATAGGCCAGATTTTCTTCACCTATTTCAACCAAAATGGCATGTCACAACAGATTGAATATAGAAGCAGATGAAAATCCAGCAGACGTTCTCATCTCCTGCTCTATTCTATCTGTTACAATATATTATTATTATGAAATAAGTGTAAAATTCTTTTTAAGGAAACTTATTTTTTCATGCATAGAAAACTTGGAGAAAGTAAACCAGCTCGCATGCAGATGGGTTTCTGTGAAGTAAGTTCCACTCCTACATAAAGTGACAACTCTACCTTTTCATTTGGAATCACCATCCTGCACAAAATTATATCCTTTTCCCAGACTCAGATGTTCAAAGTTATGTTCTTTATGCATCAAAAAAGCTTTAAAAATGCTCTTAACATTTCATACAATCCAACTTCAACTCTATTCTAAAAAGGAAAATCTAAGCTATAATAACTATTCCCACACAAAAATGGTAGTAGCCACGCTGGCATATGCATACAAGTATATTACAAGCTCATGTTTCCATGTGCCTTGAAAGGCTGATATTTTCTCAGAAATTCAGCCATTTTCTTCCCTTGGACTAGGATGGACAAGCACACGCTCGTGCAATCATGAGTAAAGAAAACCAATCACTTTGGACCCAGGATACGGATAAAATGCAATGGTGCATCTGATGCATCCACTAAAAAACACAGCACCAAGAAGAAAGAGGGACACCCTCCTGAAGGCTCTCCCTGGAGACCTCTGCCTGCACGTGGTGGCCTGCATGAGGACGAGGACGATGGGACGCCCCAGTACTGAGAGCAGTGAAGAGAGGGGCTTCAGGACCCCAGGCTCTGGAGATCTCCTGACACAGCTCGTACAGATGGAAATGGTCATCCGGTCCTCAGGTGACACATTCAGGGATGGACATCCACCATTCTACGAGGCAGCCCTCTCCATAGGTTACGGCTTTCACTGACAGACTCAACTTCCTGGAACTAACATGAAATCTGCTTTATTGCAACCTCCACTGCCATTCCCTTACACAAAGAAGAAGAGAGGCAAGTAGCATGTTCTAGGGTCCCCTTCCCTACGAGCTGACCTGGGAGCAAAGCTGGACGTTGCCTATGATCATTCCTGGGTCAGCCACAGTCAAAACAGGAAAAATCCATTAACCTATTTTCAATGATAATGGACTCAGAATAGCACTCTTGTCTTTGGAAGAGCAGAAATTTACTGTGTCCTTCTGAATTAGAGCGCCTACTTGTCCACAAAACTCAAGAGTTCATGCCACCGTCACTTTGGTCCCTCTCTGGTTTGGTGGAGGGAGATTTTGGAATAAAACCAACAGTTTCATCAGTCACATTGGATAATTCCCATGGCTGCCAATAGTTTGGCCTCAAAAGAAGCATTCTTCTGAAAAAAAGATGGAAAAAATGCTTAGGTGTTGCTGGATTTCCTTTGTGAGTGAAGATGTTCCCTCCCAATGCCTTAGATCTCCCCTTACTTTCTTATATAATGTTTAGAAATTGCCAGACACTTAAATGTATATATATTTATATATATATATATACTGGCCTTTAGTAAGACCCAACGCAGTGAGGAAGGAAGAGTGAGGGATTTACTGGCAGGACAACACTCTGAAAGCTCCCCAGGCATTTCTTACTGAGGAAGCCGTGCTGAATTCCCTTCAGCTTCCTTCCTTCACCTAGAAGTACATGGAAGATGGCGTCTGTCGCAGAGTCCCTGCTGCTTATCCAACCAGCAATGGCTGAGAGCCAGGGTGTGCATACGCGGTAATATTCACAGAGGATAGAGCAGTGGACAATTATTAGGAAGTACAAATAAATACAATGCCTCCCAACACTTGCACAGAGCTTCCAAGGGCGCCAGGCACTCCTCCAAGCACTTACAAATATTAATTCATTTGATCTTCCAATTACTCTATAAGGAGGAAATTGCGGCAGGGAGAGTCAAGGAACGTGCCCAAACCCCCACATCCAATAAAGAGATGGAGTCTACAATTTAATAGAACGGCTTTCAAGTTTCTTTATTTATCTCCAACACAAAATCAGAAATACGTTCCACGTCATGACTCAGCACACACACACACACACACACAGAGAATGAAGGATAGTTTTACAATACTTAATTTTTACCGAGTGTAATGCATTCTCTTCCAGGGCATTCTAATTTTATTAAAAGTGTCTGTCACCATTCACTCAACTGACTCACGAGTCCCTCCCTAATGCATCATCAGCTTGCAGTTGAAAATCACTAGGTTAGTGGCAGGGAGGACATGAAAGGCACCATCACAATGGAACTGTAAGATTTCCGGTGGGGTGTGAAAGCTCCGAGGATGAGGATGGGAGTGGGGATAAGAGAGACCTCTGTGTGCTGAGGACCACAAGGCCAGAGGTAGAGGCCTGGAGGAGCTTTCCAGGGGGTGGGAACAGCCAATGCACAGGCTCTGGAGCAGGAAGGACCTTGGCACAGAGAGGAAGCCGCAGATGGCCAGTGTGGCCTGAGGCAGGGGAGGCCAGCACAACCCAGAAGGGGAGGTTTTGAGGCTGAGGCGAGGAGGAGGGTAAAGGGGGAGGGGGAGACTGGGAAGTGTTTTGGCATCAATGAGGTTGGAAATGCATCGGTGGGAGGACCGAGGGGGGAACCAACCCTGAGCGATGAGGCAGAAACCAACGAATCATCAGGGCCGGGTGTGCAGGAGGGCGAGGACGAGGCATGAAAATAATCCAGCTCAACCTTGTGTTTCATCTTGCGCAGCTCCAGCCATGGCTGGGAAGGCCTGTAGGCCTCGAATGCGGTGGTGGGTGCTGTTGGTGCCCCTCCCTGGCTGGTCATGGCTCACAGCTGCCCTCCTCTCAGGAGTGTTGCTCTCTGCAGGATGTGATCTGCTTTGCTCTGAGGTCACATGTCGCCCTCCCCCTGGCAGGGAGAGGCCACCAGCAGCCAGTGGCCAACTGCCATGTGTATGGAAGGTTGGCCTCCTGGCCTAATAAGGGATAACTCTGTGGCATAATTGATGGATCCAGTTACACTTTCTCCACATCGCTTCCTTACCTACCTTTCTTTCCTTCAGTCTAATCCTGCTTTCCCTCGCCCCCTCACCGGAGAGCTCTCCCACTAAATCACTCTCCCAGGAACCCCTGTCTCAGACTTCACTTCTAGAAAACCAGGCTGAAAGCATGCATATTCAACAGACATGATTGGTAAGGCTAGACAGGAAATTGGCCTAATGCTACGGACAGACACCATTTGGAATTTAATTTATATGAAGTCTCTTTACCTGAACTTCACATTGTGGGCCAGTACTGACCTTTGAATTGTTACAAACCTAGGAAATTGCTAGGACCATTCTAGAGATACCAGAAATGCCCCTCTCTGCTCCCATGGACCTTCTTTACACACTCCTCTCCCACAGCCCAGAATTAGTTCTCCACAACACAGGACTTTCCTCAGCACCACCGCCTAGCTGAGTGATCTCCAGACCTCCTATGAAGGGATTTAGAGCCTGAACCATGGCAGGATATCAGGTCAGGGCTGGGTGGCTAAGTCTGAACCAGGTACAAGTGGATCAGAAAAGGCCATGTGCTGGGCAGAGAGGAAGATGGCCACAGGGATACAGAGAAGTGGAGACTTGCAGTGGCCATAACCCCAGGAAGGGAAGGATGCCATGGTTCCTGGTCCCTGACACGGCCCCCAAGCCAATACTTCCTCACCTGCTGGGGCTTCAGAGATCTGCTTGGCTTTAGCTGTCCAAGGGATGAGCTGTCATTTTTAAACCAATTCTTCAATAAGAGTAAAAGTAAGAATCAAAATGATCCTAACACTTCATTAATAAAGGTAGTATAAAATATATATGCAGTTGACCCTTGAACAACGCAGGGGGTAGGGTGCTTATCCCCTGCACAGCTGGAAATCTGCATATAGCTTTTGGCTCCCCCAAAACTTAACTACAGATGGTCTACTGTTGGCTGGAAGCCTTACCAATAACATGAATAGTCAATTAGCATATTTTGCATGTTATATGCATTATATACTGTATTCTTACAACACAAAGTAAGCCAGAGAAAAGAAAAATATTACTGAAAAAATAATAAGAGAAAATACATTTGCAGTCCTGTAATGTATTTATCAAAAAAAAAGATCTGTGTATAAGAGGACACACACAGTTCAAACTTGTGTTGTTCAAGGGTCAGCTGTAATCAGATATTAAATTGACTTAATGTATCAGCTCATGTAGAAATATTTACGTGGACATCAACATTGCTTCCTGTATCCAAACTGCAAAACTCATGGAGTTAATCAAGAATATATCACTTCAGTGTCTATATATTCTCTTAGGGTAAGAGATTAAGAAAGAGTAATTCTATGACTCCTTCTATGAACTGACTCAGTACACTGAATGGTCAACAGACTTGATTCTTGGGCCAACAAGGGATGAATGAGGTCAAGCAATTTTATTAGTTATCCTGATCCTAGAACGAATATTCTATTTATCATGAATCAGGTTGCTGATATGGTGCTAATACATTTAATGTGCTCTTACTACAGTCAGAGCTAAATTGACTGGAGAGAAATATTCAGTGATCACAGGTATTTACAGGTAAAATATTTCTTCTTACATACTTAAAGAGAACAGAGAAGAGGGGAGAACTGTCCAAGTGGCAAGACCTTGCACTATTAAATCAAATTTCAAAGGTTCAACCCCTGCTTCTAGGGGAGCTCAGAATGAACTTATTTGAATCTTAGTTCTCTCTGGGTCTTTTTATCCTATATCAAATGGAGGTGTCCACCCCAGGGGAGAGTCTGACAATTTATCTTGATACATTTTAGATCACGGAAGGCTATCCTGAATTTTTATTTAAAGTTTTTGAGAACTAAAAGAGCATTATTCCTGACTTGTTTATCCTCTCCTTGCTGACAGAGAACAGGTTTAATTTCTGTTGACAGCTGGGGATGGATTCCATTCAGGCTCAAGCATGTTACACAGTGCGATCCCTTATCTTTCAGACCTGGAGATTTCCCCAACAGTATCGCAAAGCTACGCTTACAAGACAATGTGTATTTGTAGTTAATTACCAAACTAGATCTTGATTCCTTGAAAATGGTTATCAGGTGCTTTGTGAGCTAGACCAAAAAAATGACCTATTTCTCATTAATTCACATGAACACTTGAAGCGATACCCTAGCATGTTTAAACGGAATGGCTATACTTGCAAAAATAATAAGAATACTCTTGTTCTTGTTTCTACTCCTTGACTTAATTTCAGTTATTTAGTGATTTTTAGGATTTAAAAAATATGTTGTAAAAGGAGTCCATAGTCCTTTTAGAAAATACAGAAAGTAAAAAAGCACAATACTAAGGGAACAAAAAGTCCTCTATAATTCCACATTTCACCATGCACAGTTTTTGGTGATAATATATTGGCTTGTATATTTACATAAAAATTTTGGAATAATTCATTTAAAATTATAGAATAATTTCTCAATGTTATATTGAAAACATGATCATTAGGGGTGGCATATCTTTTGACTACTCCATCTCATGCTATCCTTATAGATATTAAATAACCTCTAAATATGCATTTTCCCCCTTTTTCTTTCCTTCCTTCCTCCATCCCTCACTCCTTCCTTCCTTCTCATCCATCCATGTATCTATCTAAAGTCTATTAACAATTTGCCTATTGTCTTTGGGCTAAAAAATAAAATACCATAACAGAATACAATTAAAAATACAGTAACAAAATACCATACCAAATAACAGAACTCTGCCTCTCACAGTCATAGCCGCTGGGACATCCAAGGTCAAGGCACCCCAGAGTCAGTATCTAATGAGACACGCTTCTGACTTGTAGCCGGCTATCTTCTTGCTGTGTGGTCACAGAGGAAGAGATGTGAGAGCTCTCTGGGGTATCTAAAAGGGCACTAATTCCATTCACGAGGGCCCAACATTCATGGCCTAATCTCTTCCTAAAGGTCCCACCTCTAGATACCATCACATTAGGTCTCACCATATGAAGGGGGCAGAGGGGAACAGTGGGATTTGGGGGCATAGTCTATAGCATTTATTATAGATTTCGAATATATTTCCTCAACTTTGTTGTTTGCTTTTAATGTGGTTTATGGTTTAAAGGTGCCTACATTTACCTTTAGAGTTGATTAATATTTTCTTTTATGACTTCTTTCATTTGGTTTTATACTTTGAGATCACATGAAGGATAAGGTATCCATGTATACTTCGATTTAGTTAATATATTTTCTAAATTTTATTTAAGGGAAGTAATATCAGCTAGTGGTAAAAATCTCAAACACTATAGAAAGATGTTACAGGGGAGAGTTAAAGTCCAGTTTTCCCCTGCACGTCACTGCCTCGAGCTTCCCACATCCATTCTGCAAAGATATCTGTACTCAACAGTTCCTCCCCTCCAAATATTTTCTTTTAATGTGCTAATTTTTCTTAATCTCATTATTTTCCTTTCTATTGTTTCCATTGTAACTTAATAAGCTTAATTGAAACTGCTAGGTAATAGAATAAGGCAACTTTATCCTAGTTCTTTTTGTCCATGAAAGAGTCTCTGGCACTCTTAGATTTTCAAATGTCCTCTAACGATTTCGAGCTTACACAAGTATCATGCCCTGGTCTCCTTTCACCATAACTTTGTAATGTGTTTTAGATCTCAATTAACAAGGATTTCCAAATTACCCCGTTCTCTAATTTGCTTAAATTTACTTGTTAGTATTATTCTGATCTTTGAGACTGCAGTCCAAAATGAAGTATTTTAACATCTAATTATTTATATGCATGGGATCATACGATACTCCTCTTACTACAACATGCAATACAACACATACTTACTAGTTCTCAGAAACTTGGTTTTTGTACTTTATAGCTTTAATACTTCCCTATAGTAGATCCATGTTATTCTTCTTAAAGGCTGTATACCCCTCCATTAAATGTAGCTATGTTTCATTAGTTAATCACTAGTTTCCTGTTGGAAGACATTTAGATTTTCTCAATTTTTTTAATATTACAAAAGTGCTCTTACAAACATCTTTATACATATATATTTGTGTACTTATACATCCATAGGAAATAGCTTCATAAGTACTATATGTAAATTTTAAATTTTGATGGGTACTATTGAATTATCCTTCCAAAAATTTCATCCAAATTCATGGTCTGCCAAAAATTCACGAGAGAGCCCATTCTCTCTCATTCTCTTTAATACTGTATTTTATCAGTTGAAAATATTTGCATAGGTAATTGTGGAAAAATAGTAACATAGTATTGCATTTATTTGTACTTATTTTCTGTAAAAACTGTAATAGTAAGCGGTTATTAAATATTTTAGCTTTTTATAATGTTCCCTCTTTCTTTATTCTTTGCCTGTTTTAATTGGGTACTTTGTCTTTTTTTTTTTTTTAAGACTTTATTTATTTATTCGACAGAGATAGAGACAGCCAGTGAGAGAGGGAACACAAGCAAGGGGAGTGGGAGAGGAAGAAGCAGGCTCTCAGTGGAAGAGCCTGACGTGGGGCTCAATCCCATAACGCTGGGATCACGCCCTGAGCCAAAGGCAGATGCTTAACCACTGTGCCACCCAGGTGCTCCTGGGTACTTTGTCTTTTTGTTGTTGACTTGAAAGGGATCTTTTGATAAGAAATTTATATCTATTATCATTAATATTCTACCTCTTTTCTTTTTACTTAGTGTATCTTGTCTTTTTTTCCCTCATGGAAATGACCAATTCTTTAAGGTCGAATGTATCAGTCATTTAAATTATGGATTTGGGGTTTCCCTTCTTGCCTGGATAGGAATATTGAGCACAAACCCTGCACCTCTTCATATACCCCTGACCATCTCTTTCCTTCTGAAGAGCCTTCCTGCCTTCACCACCAACTTTGCTGCACTCCCTGAGGCTCCCTGAATCCCTGCTACGTCACTGAAATGCCACATCCCAAGCCATGGATCCGGCGTCCCCGGTGGTCACTAACAGACTAGATAATCCAACCTCGGGGTGCCGGGCTGTTACCTACCCACGGAGTGAACCTTGAACGATGGGAAAAAGGAGACGGGAGGAAACGTCTTTAAGGTTCCTTCACCATCACCATCGCCACCACGTGCTTCCTTTGGTGGATACGTTTGAGATCCGATTCTTCATTATCGTGGGTTCCGCGGCCCTAGCTGCCGAGCTGACCGCCGAGCCTCCGCCAAACCTCCGCCCAGCCTCCGCCCAGCTCTCTGTGAAGCAGTGGCGGCAGGTAAGGCATTGCCTGGCATTGTGGGTTGCCTTCCTAGCCCCCTTCTCTTTCTCCTCACTCTCTCTGCTTCAGGCTCTTTGGAGAAAATCTGGGCTAAGGCATTTGACATTGGAGGTTGTTCCAGATAATAGTTCCCAGATTTAAGCCAATTAATAGACCCAGAGTGCTCTAATTGAAGGGGACAAAGTATCTGACAATGTCTCGAGGGCTGATGTATCCACAATTATAACTGAATGCCCAACCAGCAAGAGATAGAGACTCATGGTGACTCTGTGTGTAGCACCAACCCTTGGGAGAACTAGCCACACACTTGCTGGCAGATTAACTACATTAGATCCCTTGTCTTGGAGAGAAGATGGTTTCTTCTTGAAACTGTACTGAAGATGTCACTTGTTCAAGGGTACACACCTACTGAGCACACTGCTCTTTCTGTCTGTGGAAAACATAAATGAAAAATATTAACCAAAGAAGGAGTAGAAAACATTAATAGTCTAATATGTGTGGACAAAAGGTACTAAAAATATAGCTGGTGAGACAAATATTTAAGGATACTACAATTCTGTATTTTATAAATAATGTAACAGAGAGATTCATTTTATAAAACTAGTATGATTCTACAGAATAAAACAATGAAAAAAGATTAAAATGCTATGTGTGCAAATATCAAAACCTGTGCTAATCTTCAGTAGATATGTTATGGTATCTATATTATATAAATCAAGGCCAGTGAAAGCTTCATCAAGCAGAAACATGTTTTTGCCCTTCTCCCGTTTCCCAGGCTACCTGCCCCCAGCGTGTCACACCTGTTCCCAGCACCCACTGGATCTCTAAAGACCAATCCTATGAAACCCCATCAAGTGGTGTGTGAAATAGAAGGGTTAATTAATGGAGGATATTTCATACCCACTTCGTGAGATTTTCTAAATCCAATTCTTCATTGGTTTGGGTCTTAAGTGAATCATTTTTGTGCTTGGGGCTGCATTAATTTATGTAGCTTATGGGTGTGGGCAGGTGAATCCAGTTCTGTGGTTGTATCAGAAAATACACAAAATGTATACATTCCCTGCCTCATGGACATAGCTTGAATATTTTTCCTTCTCATTTTATTATCGTTTGTTTTATTTTCCCATTATTTGCCAGCAGGAAATGACAGGATAATTCTCAAATAACTTCCACGTGTTGAAAGGATTTGGGCTGCCTTATATGGCTAAAATGTGAAATTAGAGAGGAGTAAATAAATTCTGTAAATGTGATGTGCTATAAGCCATCTTTGGATGTTAGCCTAAAAGACTCTGGTTCTTACCGTAGGTATCCTCTCTTTCGGTTCCAAGATGATGCCTTTCCAACTTTCTGGTCTTGGGATGCAGGTTCCATCAACTTTAGAGACCAGTCCCTATGTGACAGTTGGTTTTAAATATTCATGGCAATGAGCTTGCAAGACCAAGAAGGATTGGCTTGGGTCCTCCCCATTCTGTAGATGATGTGGTTGAGTAAATTAGAATGGCAGCTTTAAAGTTGCGTGCATGCCTAATTCATTCTCTTTATTCCTTTGATAAAAGAGGGGCAGGAGATGAGGTCAGATAAACAAACAATTTACTGTTGGCAGACCATAAGCTGCTGCTAGATGCTTCGCACACCCATTAACTGTTGAATTATCACATCCCTAGGAGGTGATGCAATCAAGCACATCCATTTACAGCTGATGTCCAGAGAGGTTAAGACATTGCCCAAGGCTGCACAAGTAGTCACACAGTCAGTATGACTCTATGTTTGCTTGACTCCAGAGCCCACGGTCTTCTCTTACTGTCCTTCCTCTCCAAGGTAGATATACCCAACCTTGGGAAGTTCCTGGTGTCCTTGCCACAGCCCCCATATTGGCCCCTAAAGGGGAGTTCACAAGATTCTCCTTCACTTGAGCTGTTCACTGGCAGCTCCCCTGCTTGGACCATCTCTTATCTCTGTAACATCCTCACCTTTAATTGTGTCGCCTTCTTGTTCAGTCTCGTGAAACTCTCTCCCTTCCCTCCTTTCCTTTCTCTTTCCTGTTCTTCTTCATTAGAGTACTTTACTGAAAGAGGAAATCATCCCCAACAGTAACAAAATGTAAGAATGGTGTTTCTGTTGGGGCACCTGTGTGGCTTAGGTAACGTTAAGCATCCCACTCTTGATTTTGGCTCAGGTCATGATCTCAGGGTGGTGAGATCAAGCCCTGCATTGGGCTCCATGCTGGGAGTAGAATCTGCTAGGGATTCTCTCTCTCTCTCCGCCTTCCTCTCCCCCCAGCTCATGTGTGCCTTCCCCCTCAAAAAAAAAATGGTGTTACTGTTAACACTGTTTTATTAAAAATAATTCCTAAACCAGGCTGACATGTGACTCCTCCAGATGTCCCTGGAGGCCTCTTGACCTGAGTATCCAGGAAATGCTTCAAATCTCTGTGGAACTTTCCAGAAGACGGGCTTTGGGGTAAGGCAAGTGACAAGAACTTCTTGGGCGCAGAGAAACAAGGAAGGGAGAAAGGGAAAATAAATGTGCAGCTTTAAGCTAATTTCCCTCTTGCTCTGTCTCCGCCACACATCTGCTCATTGCCTGGCTCCTTCCCTTACCATCGTGCCGTCTTCCGCCACCCCCCATCAGCACCCTGCATTCTTGCAACGTTTCCTTCTTTCCCCAGCTGTCAGTGGTTCTATGCAAGTTTTTCTCAGGAAATAATGGTATATGCACTTCAGACACAAAAACGCTAGCCCAGCCAAATTCAGACAAGAAGACCACAGTTTAGCCCTATTGGGAAGGGGAACTATTTAAATACCTTGCAGAAAATCTAGCTAGCAAATGTTCACTGATGATCATTTCTCCTGGACTGGCATGGCTATGGTGACTGAATGCCACATCTGCCTCAATCACTTTCATGTCTCACTCAGTTGTGAGTCCCTGTCTCTCCTCGTTGGCAGCCCTGAATGAGCATATAATGAATCGTTTTCTTTTCTGTCATTCTGCAGCTGATGCTAGTCAACAATAATTAAGTGATGGCTGAGCCCCACCACTGCGGTACCAATTTACCGAAGGCACGGAGAGTTAATCATGACCCACGTTTTTGAATCATATCTGACTGGTGGCTCTATTATTCAGAGCACAGTGCTAATAAAGCAAGTTAGGTTCTGATGCATTCACGCATCAAAGTTAGGTCTTCATGCATTTGATGCATGAGGATCTTTTCATATCTTCATGACTTCATATCATAACTCCAAACAATCTTCTCAAATATGTATTATCTTCTTCTAAAAGGACAATGAGAAAGTGTTATTGAATTCGGTATAGAAAGGACAAATCCAAGTAATCGCACAACTAACAGTGATTTACATATGAAGAAAGACACTGTTCATTTACCAATATGCAGTGATTTTTATTGCCTTAGATGCTCTCTAGGTTCTTTGTGTTTTTCCTAAGTTAGGCCATAAGGAAGATTAATTATGATCATTTTGGTGGTTGTGGAGTATAGGCTAACCTTGGAATTCTCTAAATCACTCCCAGTGAATGGAGTGATTATAATGGGCTGTGTGTGTATAATCAGATGACTTAGAAAATGCTGTTTAAAAACTCGTAGTTGTTATGTTATATGATCAATTGGTTGGTCCTTGAAATTCTAAACTTCTGTCAAATAACAAATCGTATTCTTTGAAAACAAAGGTCAGGAATATATTTCATACATGATCTAGGTTGACTTAATCCAATGCATGTGCACATTTGCACAATAGGAATCATGGCATAATGTATGGGAGGAGTACATAAACCCACAGAATAAATAAACCTCCATGCGCACATGTATCTTTCTGGAGAGGTCTCTAATGGAAAAGACCATCAAGGAACTATGTAAAAGAGCAGTGGCAACCCTGTGCCTCCTCTCAGGAATGAGTGAGGCAGATCATTCCTGCAGGTGCTTACTCTTCCAGGGAAGTACCATGAATGGCGAGGCAGTGGTACTTACTTGAGTCTACCCTGTGTCTATATCCCACTTGAGAATCAGTGGGCATCATGGGGCATGGGGGCACACTCAGAACAGGATGGGATGCTTTTCAGAGTTAGCTGCTGCCTGAGGTTTATGTGAAAGACGTTCTTCCACTCACATCTCTAGCTGAGGCTTTCAAGTAAAGATACTCTGGAAAGAAGAGAGTCCCTATTTTCAGGATTCTATGATTTGGGGAGGTCACTTTATTGATTTAAGAGGTGTGGACCAGGCTTGGAAAGAAAGAATAGATCAGAAAGTGAAAGACATAACCTACAGGACTTGGAGTTTAATTGCTGGAATTACACACTTCCTATGGAGACCAACGACTTCATTATTTGAATATACTTGTACTTCAGGTCATTACCTAGCTCAACTAAATTAAATATTTACTTTTTGCCCAGCACAGAGCCTGACGCGGGGCTCGATATCACAACTCTGAGCTCATGACCTGAGCCAAAATCAACAGTTGGATGTTTTGTCAACTGAGCCACCAAGACACCCTGATGTTCCTATTCTTAACAATGGTTTTACTATTATATTTAGCCATATTATAACTTGATTTCAGACCAGAGGTTTTAACCTGAAGTTAAAATGTCATACTATACCATTTTCAAAGTACAAATGGTTAAAAACATAGGGGGGGAAAAGTACTAAGGAAGTTCAAAATGAATACATCCTCTAAAATATAATTTTTTACATTAGATATTATATATCACTGCAAACTGTAGCAGTCCTTTATGTAATATATTAATTACATTTATTTTTTGCTTTGGCATAATTTTTTTGGAATTTATTTCTATATAAGTATTCCAACCTACAAAATACTTCTTATTCTTTTTTTTTTTTTCACATACAGATTTTAAACATGGAATGCAATGAGGTTTGGTCAATGTATACACCTATCAAGACAGAGAACATTTCCACTACCCCCAAAAAATTCTATTATAACTAGTGTGATTCCCATCCAGTTGATTCCCATCCCTCTTGGACAACCACTGCTTTGATTTGTGTCGTCAAGACTTGAGTCATTCTTGAACTTCAATAAGTGGAATCATGCAGAGTGCACTGGCTTCTTTTGCTCATGGTTCTTGAGATTCATTCATGCTGTTGTTTGTATCAATAATTCCTGTTTGTCTGTGTTAATTAGTGAATAGTATTCCATTGTATAAATATACCATGACCTTTTATTAATCCTCCAGTTGATGGGCAGATGGGTCTTTTCCAGTTTTTGCTGGTTATGGGAAAGCTATTATAAACATTCTTGTTCAAGGCTTTTTTGAGTATTTCCTTTTTTTTTTGTTAAATACCTTAGAGTGTGATTGTTGGATCCTAAGATTGGTGTACATTTAAATTTATTAAGAACTGCCAAACTGTTTTCCAAAGTAACATTTTACAAGGCTTGAAGTTTCAATTTCTCCATACCACTTCAACTCGGGGTTAGCCTCTGATTTGAGCCATTGGGGTGGTGTGAAATGCTATCTTATTGTGGATGTAATTTTGATTTATCTCACTGAACATCTTTTCATGTGCTTAATAGTCATTTTTATTTCTTCTTTGTGAAGCAGCTGTTGAAATCTTTCGCCTATTTTTCTTTGCGTTGTTTTTTCCTTTTTATTAAGCTACAAGAATTCTTTATAAATTCTGGATCCAAGACCTTCCTCAAATATACATATTGTATATATTCCCCCCCTTTTTTTTGTTTTTAATAGTGACTTTTGGTGAACTGAATTGTTTCAAAATGTTAGCCAATTTGTCAATGTTTTCTTTTTACGCGGAGTACTTTTGTGGCCTAAAAATGGTTGCCTTCACTAAAGTCCTGAAAATATGCTCCAGTCTTTTCCTCTATCAGATCTATGGCACTAATTTTGGTGTGTGATTTGTTATGTGTTCCCAGTGAAATGAATATTTTAATATTAAAAACTGCCCTCATCCTCTCTAGTAATGCTCCTAATCTTTAATTCGACTTTTTGTGATTTTAATATAATTATGCCAGTTTCTTTATTCTTACTTTGGCATGGTGCATACTTTCCCATCTTTATACATTTCATGTGAGACTTTATATTTAAAGTGATTTTTTGTTCAGCATATAGCTGGATCTTACTTTTTTATCTGATCTTCCAATCTCTGCCTTTTAAGTGGAATGTTTAATCTATTTATGTTTAAGGCAATTGTTGATATGATTGGACATAGTTCTACCACTTTTCGATTTATTTTCAATTTGTTTCATCCGGTTTTTATTTCAGTGTTCTGCTCTTCTTGTCTTTCTTTGCTGTTAGGATTAGAATTACAATCCAATATGTCTACTGGCTTTTTAGTTATACCTTGTATTTTTTTTTTGTAGTTATTCTAGGAATTAAAATATGCATTTTTTATTTATCACTCTCTAAACCTAATAAATATTTCTTCAGATAGAATATAAAAGCTTACAAGTTACAACTTAATCTATCCACTTATTTTTTACTGCTGTCATAATCTATTTTCCTCACTTATTTTTTGCTATTGTTATAAGTTTTACAAAGTATATGCAAGCGTACCCTGGAGATGGTGCGGGTTTGGCTGTAGACACTGCAATAAAGTGAATACCATAATAACGTGAGTGAAATGACAGTTTTGCTTATATATATTTTTCATATATGAAAGTTATATTTATACTATGCTGTAGTCTATTAAGTATGCAATAGCATTATCTCTAAAAAGACAATGTACAAACCTTAATTTAAAAGGTTTATTACTTTATTGCTAAAAAATGCTGACCTTCACCTGAGCGTTCAGCAAGTTGTAATCTTCCATCACAGATCACCATAACAAATTTATTAATAATGAAAAAGTTTGAGGGGCGCCTGGGTGGCACAGTGGTTGGGCGTCTGCCTTCGGCTCAGGGCGTGTTCCCAGCGTTATGGGATCGAGCCCCACATCAGGCTCCTCCGCTATGAGCCTGCTTCTTCCTCTCCCACTCCCCCTGCTTGTGTTCCCTCTCTCTCTGGCTGTCTCTATCTCTGTCGAATAAATAAATAAAATCTTAAAAAAAGAAAAAGAAAAAGAAAAAGTTTGAAATATTGCCGAAAGTATGAAAATGTAGCAGAGACACAAAATGAGTCAATGCTGTTGGAAAAATGGCGCTTCTAGACTTCCTTGATACAGAGTTGCCACAAACCCTCCATTTGTAAAAAATGCAATATCTGTGAAGCACATTAGAGCAAAGCACAATTAAATGAGAAATGCCTATACTATAAATTCCATGTTATAACGTAATTGCCTTTGCTTTAAATATTTAGGGGTTTTTTTTGTTGTTGTTGTTAATTAAGATCTGAATTTCCATCTGATACCATTTTTCTTTAGCCTGAAAAGCTTTCATTATCAGATCTGCTGGCAAATAATTTTTTCAGATCTTATTTAACCTTAAAGCATTTCAGATTTGCATTTTCCCTTATATAGATTTCTTAGTTAATGTGTGTGTGTGTTTTGCTCCACTGCAATGACATCATCCTATTATCTTCTGACCTCTAATTGTTTCTTATGAGAAGCCAATCATGATTCATGCTATTATTCCACAAGTTAGTTATATTCTATTAATTCTTTAACTCTTTTTCCTTTTCCAGTTTGGATATCTATTGTCCTGTTTTAAATTCTGTGATCCTTTTTTCTTCCTTCTGCAATATACCATTAAAGTCCATTCCATTAATTTTTATTCAAATACCTTGCTTCTCAGTTCTGGAATTTCCAGTTGATTTTTTCATCATTTCAATTTCTTGCTCAAACTCTCTAATTGTTTACTTGTCATGATGACATTTTCCTTTATATATTTGACAATATTTATGATAGCTATTTTAAAGCTGTAGTCTGCTAAATATAACATCTGGATAATATCAACTTCTATTGACTGCTTTTTCTCTTGATTATGGGTTATGTTTACTTGTTTCTTTGAATGTCTACCAATTTTGATATTTTATGTTGAAATTTGTAAATGACACGTTGTACATATTGTGGACTATGTATCTTCCACTAAAAAGAGTTGACTTTCATTTCAGAAGGCAGTTAAGTTACTGGCCAATCCCTTTCACATTTGGCAGGCTTTATATGTTAGCTCGTATGAGTTTCAGTTTCTACCTTAGTCATAGGGAGAATCCTTTAGAACTGGGACACAGTTTTACCCTTAAGGAGGGGCTGTTTTGGGGAGATTCCCTCTAACATGGTACAACTCAAACTTTAAATCTCATTTTTCCTGAGATGAGTAGCAGCCAAATTTTCTGTTCTGCTCTTTCAGTTTTTCAGATGTTGCTTTCTGACGTCTCCATACATGGGCAGTCCAGGGTACAGTCAAGTATTGGATGATATTTATACTCATATTTGGGAGTTCTCCTTCTGCGATTCTCTCATTTCTAGCATCTCCTCCACCTGTCAGCTGTTCCGGCAGTCCCAAACTCATTTTCTGATGCCTTAAGTCAGTGAGACTGTGGCTTCCCATTCTGGTTCTATCTGCCAGAGCACATGCTGTAGAATGCCTGCAGGTGAAAAGTTGGATAAAGGTGGCTGTACTCAGGGCATTTCCTTCTTTAAGGTGATAGGTCTGTCCCTTAGGTCATGCTTGCTGAATTTGGTCACTCTCTAGCATGTTCAGAAAGTTGTGTGTGCATGTGGGTGTATCTCCTGTGTTTCGCATTATAATCCGTAGAGGCTTGTTCTAACATACCCATTCTTCCCTGTAGAAGTCAGAACTTTTAGACTACTATTTTAAGACATAATTCAAGGTAGTGTCAGTTAACTTTGATCATTTCCTAGATTCATGTACAATATATACCAAGCAGGTAGTAAAAACTGATTTAAATGTAATTTTAAAGTAAATAGACATAGTTTTAAATCATTAAATATTTCCCTGATGATTAGTAATGGTGAGCATCTTCTCATGTGTCTGGAGCTAGAGGGTATTACACTAAGTGAAATAAGTCAGTCAGAGAAAGACAAATACCACGTGATTTCACTCACTGGTGAAATTTAAGAAACAAAACAAATGAGCAAAGGGAAAATAGAAAGAGAGAGGGAGGCAAACCAAGAAACAGACTCTTAACTACAGAGAACAAAGTGATGATTACCAGAGAGGAGGTGGGCGGGGGGGGGTTGATGGGTGAAATATGTGATGGGGAGAAAGGGTGCCCTTGTCATGATGAGCTTGTCATAATGGAAGTGTTGAATCACCGTATTGTACCCCTGAAACTAATATTACAATGTATGTTAACCAAGTGAAATTTAAATAAAAACTTAAAATCATGAAATAGATTGAATCACAATGGCAACAATTTAAAAAAAACTGTTTTAATTAATCTTACACTAAAATTGGTAAAGAAAATTTTTGTCAATAATGATACTGGCCTAAATTATTTTTATCTTTGGAAAATAAAATAAAAGAATTCTGAAAGCAATCCTTATGTTGATTGGGAAGGCTAGCAACAGAGAAAATTTAATTCATAAATAAAAACAAACTATTGGTAAGCATCTCATAATATCATTGATTTGCTCAAAAATGAATCAAATAATTTACCCCAAGTTTTTGTGTGTGTGAAAAAAGATGCAAATTTTATGATAGTACAAAATATGTATGATCGCTAGTATTTATTTTTTTAATATCATTTGTGTCTGGATTCTATAAACTCTCATATAAGGTTAAAAAAGATGCTTCACATTCTCTAAAAATATTCTTTTTGAGGGTTGGAGAGTGCTTACTTTTGAAACAGTTTCACAATGTTAAATCCTATATCTACATAATGGAAAGATACCATGAAAATATGTCGAGCTTTGTTGGTAGGCTAAAATACAAGGTAAGGTTTAGGTGTTTATCATGTGTGAATTTTCTAAGAATGAACGTAGGAAAACTAGATCTGTTGCCAGTTGACTGTTCTGGACTCCGAAGGATAACAGTGCAGTAATTTTATGGTATCATATTTAGAATTTTAAAATAAATAGTACCTTCATAAAATAGTGTGGTTCCATTATTGTTTGCCTATTTGTGGTGTTCATGCTTATTAGGGTGTGTTTCAAGTGTATTGAAATATTAAAATCAAATAATCAGAAGTCATCTTGTTCAGTTCATAACAAGTCATCATATATCTTGTGCTTCAAAATTACCAACTCACTAGATAATCTGTTACATTTAAAATGACTTGCATATGAGAAAAGTTCTGCCTTATATTGAACCAAAATTTATCTTTCATTAGTTTTAGTTTATTGTTTTCAATTTTACCCCATCAAAGCTTCTCAAACAAGCTGCTTTCACATATTAGCCCAGAGTTCAGGGTCGGTTCCTAATAGTCATTATTTGAATAAATGATAGAATCACAAGCCTGAAAATATTTTTAAATCATTCTTTAATTTTATAAATAATAAACCAGGACATTTTTATTTCCCTCTTAAACCATGTGCCATTTTAGCCCCAGGGGGTGGGGACAAGAACAAGGAGAGCATTGGTTGTCTTTTACTCTTAAAGTTGACCTTCTTGACTTCTTTAGCAAGGCAATAATTGTACACAGCAGGCTTTGCCAAAAGAGAAAACAGTATTGTGAATTTTCCTATGTCCCTTGGGATGGGCACTGTAGCTTGCCAATTTCTCTAATACTTTGCTCTTCTTCCTTGCTAATTCAACAAGCATTGCTTTTATTTGGGCACCTGGTCAGCACACACCCTGGTAAGGTGAACTTCAGTAGTGAATCACAATGGATTTTACCATTACAGTGACCCCATTTCTCTTCCTGCGATTGGTTTGAAGATAAGTATATGGCCTTGTTTCTGCCAAAGTACGTAGGGAGAATTCTGCTGTGTATGTGAGGAAGAGATTTGCAACCGAATAAAAGACATGATGTTCCAGAAGGAAATCCTTCTGTGCCCATGTCCTTCTTAGTCAATGTTCTGTCATGTGAGGAGGCTATGACAGCTAGAGTTGCAGTGGTTAACGTGTCCCATAAAGGTGACAATCTTAGGGAAGAATAGGTTGCCAAGGATGGTACTGCAAAGGGTTATGCAGCCCTGGGAAACTTGAAAACATCACAGAGCCACCTTCTGACCCCAGACTTTCTGTTGCATGAGGTAACTAATGATCTTGATTATTGTGTCATGGATGGTTGGGAATCCTCTTCCTTATACGCAAAAGCAATTCTAACAACTACCATACTTTTGACACACCTAAAAGTAAGACTGGGGGGTCCAGACCTAAAACTTTCATCTAATTCCAAGGACAGAGAAAAGGATCATATGATGTCTAGGAAGTAGAAAGCCCAAATCAACTGTGCTGGGCAGGCAAGCAAGGGGAGAGTAGATTCAGCTTTTGAACAACCTCCCGGCCCCCAAGTTATGTGGCAAGGGTGGGACTCAGTATTCCCTGCATGCCTCTGGATGTCTGGGGTCCTGGAGGCGGCTGAGGGGAGAGCTAGACATCTTGCCTGGGACTACCAGGGAACATCATCCAGCCAGGGGACATGGAAACAAGTCAGGGAGAGATGCTCGAAGTCCTGGTCAGTCTGGAATACCACCAGACCCTGACCAGGCTGACTGCAAGTTATACGCCCCATCAGCAAATGCGAATGGAGTGCCCAGGGTGGGCATACCTCAGAACAGGATCACAGAAGCGTTTACATGGATCCTCAGTCCCTCCTGCCTCCTGCATAATTTACCTCCCCTCATGCCACTTCAGATTTTGGGAAGGGCAGGGCAGGTCCTGAAAATGGGGCTGTTACCTAACACCTGGGACCTCAGAGCTAGGATTACATAAAGGGGCCCTTCCTTGAAGGAATTAAGTTGATGACTGCATTGCACTCCATGGGCTTTCTCTCCTCTCTGCCCACCAAGGATGGAGCCTGTGAAGAAGCTCAGAGCACTTACAGGAAAACAGAAGTGAGATTCTCTGCACAGCCGAGTGCAGTGGGAGCCATTGTGTGGCTCTACTGGGCCCCCGGTGAGGCTTCTCTTTCAGGGCAGGCTCCCCATGGCAAAAGTATGCAGCTTTGTGATTCTGACTCTCAGCCTTTGCAGTAGGTACCAGCTTTGCTCTGGTCCTACTTTCTCGTGCCATTTCTAAAATTTGGCTTCAAAAACCAAATATCCACTCCCAATAACCAAGTCTGGATTTTCTGTATGCTCGTCAATCATTTAAAGCTAGCTGTATTTTAATTACTTTTTGTTTGTCTGCGCCACTATTTAATTGAAATTATATCCCACCCATTTCCAAAATAGTTGGAATTCACTTTTTAATTAAGCATTGTTTGAAATAGAACAATCTGAGGACTGCCACTAATCCAATAATCCCTCTGGGGAAGCGGGCGGGTTTTCACTCAATCATCAATCAATTAAGAAACAGAAAAGCTTCCAGCTGGTTAAGAGAAACAGGGCAACTCAAAGAATAACAGGATTACATATGTATTACAGTAAAAAAAAAAATAATGAGTAAACAAGATCATGACTGTGGACCATCCAGCTGTCTGAACAGCTTAAACAGATGTGGTTCCTTCCCTAGAGTCTTGCATTATAAAGTGAGATTTTGTTTATGAATCCTGGGCCAATGATCAAAAAGAAGATACACAAGCACAAGTGATCATCCTATAAAAGTTTAATAAAAAATGTTAAACATCCCTACAGTTCATTATCCAACAATCACTAGTCTAAAAGATTGAATGGAACCAGTCTGCATGCCTTCTTTGCTTGTGTTGCTGGACTGAATGAGAACAACAATGTGCTCGTAGCCGTTCAGCATGTCTTCATGCAAATCCCTGTGGTTGTTGGCTTTTTTAGTACCCTCAGCCCATTCTGGGCTCTGAAAAGGGTCTAAGTACTAGCGTAAGTACAACGATCATTTTATAAATTCCGTTCTGTACTTTTGTTTAGATGTGATTCACTCAAATGCTGAATGGACCTCCAAAGAAGTAAAGAGCTGAATATAGTGGTAAAGAATGCTTCACTCACAGCAAGGAAAAACGTTTTAGAAGGATCCAAATGAAAGAAGACACCTGATGGGCAATGTGTGAATCATCAGAATAATCTGATTCTGTTATGTGCTCACACTTGTGATTCCTAATGTCACACTTCACAACTCCCTTATCTCTTAAATTTCCCTACAAAATACCATTAAGAGAGGGTAAGGAAGACTAATGGATATTTTTTGACCGCATCAACATAGAATTAGCAAAAGGGAGCTATACTTAGATTTGTAAACTTTTGTCCAGGACCGACATAATTCAGCACACTTAAAAAGACTAATATAATTAGATATTTTGCCTCCACGTAAGAAAAGCAGATAGATCATTGTAACTGGATACCTAACTGCAAACTCTGTCTTAAGAATAGACACTTTGTACTGTAATGAAACAATATAAAGCAATTTGAATCCACATCGAGCAACCTCCAAGCCTGATATGTATTTTTTATATTTTAGTTCAGATATTTTAATATTAATATCTTTAAAATTTCAAAGTATTTTTTTTTAAGACGAGCCTTCCATTTGCTGTCTCTGGAGGAAAATATATTTAGAAGTGAAGAGCAGTTCTAGCACAGCAGGGAAGACAGATTTTTTTTTTCATGTATTAGTTATTAGACTGTAATGCAATAATGAGAGTCTAGGTTTAAGATTGCCTTTTTATTCCTGTAGCCTGCTGAGCATGAAAATGTCTTCAGCGCTTCCCAGTAACAATGTAAATACAGCCTGTCTAGATAGGGTTGGCACGTAAACCATAGCTGGCCATTTGGAGGTTATTTAATCTAAGGCAATTGGCCCCGTGAACCCAGCAGCCTCCCCCCTCGCATTGACCCAGGCGCCACCTGGCACTGAAGTGGGAGCTGAGAACAGTGCATTTCGGTGGCTCCTGTCCCAGAGACAGCAGATTCTGTGTCCTTCGCGAGGTTTCATCGATTCTTCATCGACTCTTCATTTGAAATATCATTTATTGCCATGACAGTATTTTTTCAACTAGTTTTTATATTAAAACGTACTCATTTATCTATGCATGTATACATTCTATTTAGAAGAAAAACAACCAGTGTTTGGAAATCCTTGTCCTTATTGATATACGTTATCATGCATTTTATATAATATATTATGCATATTATTGCATAGTATAAATGCATATTATAAATGTAGTTCATTTTTATAATAATGAATTACAAAATAATCCTGGATGCTGGTCATTCATTCTGATGGATTACTAAAAAGATGTCCTTTCAGAATGTCTGACTTAACCTTTTAACACCTGAAGTATTGTTTGGTAATAGTGCCTTTCTATTTTATGAGTCACTGGGGTTGAAAGAGCTGTGGGTGGGGCGCCTGGGTAGCACAGAGTTTAAGAGTCCGCCTTCGGCTCAGGGCGTCATCCCGTCGTTATGGGATCGAGCCCCACATCAGGCTCCTCTGCTATGAGCCTGCTTCTTCCTCTCCCACTCCCCCTGCTTGTGTTCCCTTTCTCGCTGGCTGTCTCTCGGTCAAATAAATAAATAAAATCTTTAAAAAAAAAAATAGCTGTGGGTGGAGGAGGGACTTCAAGAAGATTCCCAGATGAGATGATGAGTGTCCCTTTCCAGGAAAGGGAAGTGGCGGATGGTGAATGGGTGACCGTGTATGTGTTGAAAAAGGTAAACTGAGGCACGTCATTATTATTTTTTAAGTATTTGAGCAAATATAGATTCTAATCAGTCAAAGCCAAACCGAAAGTGGTTAGGGGGCTCTACTCACAGGTGCTAGAGGCTTCGTCTTGATAGAGAAGCAATGATTTGATTGGCTAGAGCCTAAGGGGTGGCCTTATTTGGGAAAGCCCAGCTGACTGCTATTGGCTGTTCAAAAGTTTCACTTTCTCAGATTCAAGCGCAGTGATTCTGGTGGCGGTTTGGGTCTGGTTAGGTCAGCTACCAGAGAACCACCGCAGTCTGAGGGCCTCCTCCTTCAAATGGAGCGTGGGGGATGGGTGCCATCTGAGACAGAGGCGGAAGTAGGTGGGACCTCCGGACTGCCCTGTGGCTTACTCTACCTGCAACCTAAATCCAGAGGTATAAAGGGACTGGAGAGTTAAGCTGGGCAGGAGGTGGTTTTTTTATGTAGATGGTGGGGCAGAGCAGGCCAGATTTCTGCTCTAGGTGGAACACTTGAGGGATGGATCTGAGCCGGCAAAAAGGCATGCTAGAGAATCTAAAGCCCTAAGGCAAGAGAATGGGGCTGTGGAGAAGGGGGAAGCTTGAGAAAAACTGAAATAAATTTGCAGGAATGATGGCTATTTGGATGCGGGCAGGTGACAGAGTGGGGAGCAGAGGAAGAGTCTGTGTCTCTAGCTAGGTGAGACAGTCACAGAGGGAGGAGCTTTGATGGGCATGATTTTGAGTTCCGTTTTCCACCTGTCACCCAGAACTGGAAGACCATTTGGGAGGGAAGGGCCTAATAACTTAGAGGTGAAGATATTCATATGTATCACCTGTTGCAACACTCAATGTGCTACTTAAAAACATTTACTTGGGGTTCTTTTTGAAATCTTCCATTTAAGAGCAAAACTCCCTTCATTTGTAACGGGGAATCTATAACTTAGTCCACAGACATGGGGGTCATAATATTTGGAATGAAATTTACAAGTATTATAACTTTTTAAAAAATACTAGCCATGACAAACAAAATTCAGCCACCAAAACAACCCTCTTCCTCCAACTTTGGTATCCACGCATGCTTGGCCGTTAGGGAGACACGCACAGAGTTGCCCCATTCCAATCTATCCTACTCTGCTTTCTTGCTGTCAAGTTCTCAACCACGGTTCAGGTGTAGAAAGGATGAGATTTCAAGACTTTTAAGACTTCATAAATCCTGCGAGTCTTCATTACCTGGTATTGTTTTGCCTCTGATGTGTAACTAGGAACTATAATACAGGATGCCATTTTCTTTTGAGAAAACCAACCCCAGATGGTGCTTTCTGCAGACACTCTCCTGGACCTATTTATTCTCCAGTTATTTCTTCAGTATCTTATCTCATATGTGCTCTTACCCTTGCTCTGGTAGGTGAGTGGAATTGGTAGCGATAAATGTTCCATATTGCATGAAAATCTTAATCATTTTTGGATTTGAAAACATTGTGAGATTTAAAAAAAAATTACATAGTGCCAATAGCAAACATCCATATACATGTAACCTCGTCAGGACTTGGGCAACATTTCTATCAAATCAAGTTCTGATTAAATTAATCCACTAGCATTATTTGTCAATTTTACTCTCTTTCTAAAAGAGTAAAGTTACCTTATGTCTTCATCCATTCAATCATTCATTCATCTAGCAAAAGAAATAGTCCTTGTTATTATATGCTCACATACAATTTAACAAACTTCTTTTGGGTATAGTCACTTGTTTTTATTGACTGTAAGTGATTTTTTCCCCTTGATTTAAAAAAGTTGATTAAAATCCGTCCCATTACCCAGCCCAGGGTAGTATAAACATACTAGAAAGATCCGTAGGATACTGGCACATTCTTCTACCTTTACGGATACATAGATTGAAGCTCAAAGATGTTTATGACTTCTTTGAACATATACAGCTGATGTCAGGGATGAAGCAAAAATCTAGCACCTGAAGAAAGTTGTTATAAGAATACTGACAATTATTACAACAGTGTGGGGTAACCCAGTGAGTTTGATTTATTTTAAAAATTAAATGTAAAATCATGAATCAAACGGTGGGAGTGGCTTAAAATCTTAAGCTAAGTTATTTAATTGAGTGAACTCAGAATTGGGCAAAAATATTCGTGAACCATGTCATCGCGTTTTCATAGAGACCATTTATTATTCCTCAAAGTACATTATTTATCAGTTTTAGAGTGTGATTAAATTATTCTTTCATTGACTACTTTAAGGGACACCTAAAAGGGTATAAAAATAAAAGTCAAGGTATCTAAGTGACCCACTTATGCCTGATAAATGAGCCCCCTCTTCCTGTACCTCCCTAGACAACAAATCTTGAGCACACATCTCTGTGCAGTGAATCATTGCTTTTTAGATCACATTCTCTGAGCAAGAGCAGAGAAATCGATATCCCTTACAAGATTGCAGACGTGCTGGAAACTGATTAGTCATTAACCTGTTCTCACTACCCCCCCACTACCCGCCCCATGTTCATGAAGGGAGTCCCAGTGCCTCAGTGTATTTTGAAGAAAAAGTACCAGTAACAAACTCTGGAATGGCAGCAGGAATTTGTGAAGGGTCTGTTCCAAAACACTTAGACCACTTTCTCATATATTCAGGGCAATAAATCCCACTAAATCACCTGAAATCAGATTTTAACGATGATTCTATGAAATATTTATTGCAATTTTGTCACATGAGAAATAATTGATCAAATGAGCCAAGGAAGCAGGATCTTTCAAAGACATGTAGAGATCATGCCTCACCAGATGGGAATGAAAATGAATATATTAATGTCACATTTCAGCAACTTTCCAGAGGCTCTAAACACTGAACTGCAGAAAAGTTCCTTAGTGAGCTGGAGCAGTCAATGAGACTTCCAGGAGCCATAAGCGGCTTTGGTTGTGTGGTTTCTGTATTCACAGACTCCGGTTCAATAAAAATGTAAATGTTATCTGGGTACACAAAACATATTTCATGGTGATAATGAATCTGTTGACATACTGTTCATACTTTATTATATAAATTTTAGTGATGTATTTGCCAGAGAGAAACGAATACACAGGGAAATCCTCTGTGCTCAGCTCTACAATATGCTCCGGGTTGGCACCCGTCTGTGTCTGTCCTTGGCACGGTTTGCTTGCCTGCCTTTATTGAATCAATCAGAGCACTATGACATTGGGAGGAGGACAACAGTGTCCTTATTGACTGCGCTAATCTAACTGGATTTGGAATAGGGACTAGAAGATGGGTTATTTTTAAAGTAAAAGCCGTTGGTTCAACAGCCTCTCACGCAGCACGATTATTTACCAGATTGATAATGATTCCGGTGTGTCAGTGTGTGTGTGAAAGATGATCAGCTGAGGAGGGGATAGGTGGCTGGCGGTCCCCAGGCGGAGGAGCCTTGCTGCTTGTCCTCAAGCCCGCACCCTATAGGCTCTGCACACAGGCAGAGACGAGTACCGTTCAGGTCACTAGCCAGCAGGACAGGCTCTCGGATTTGCGGGGTCCAGAGCAAAATGGAAAGGCGTGACCCCCGCATTCAAAAATCATCAAGAGTTTCAAGACAGTGACAGCAGAACCCTAAACCAAGTGTGGGGCTCCCTGCAACTGCAGGAGTCACACACCCTTATGCCTGCCCTGCCTGCTGGGTTCTGAGGATGGAGGGCTGCCCTCTAGCGTTCCAAAAAAAAATTCTCCTTCTTAATGCTTTTCTATTTTACACCTCCACTGGCCCAGTTAGAGCTCCACAGTAGTTTCTTTGTACATTTTGTCACAAATAAACTGACATGGAGTAAAATTATGGGAGGACCCCTTTACCCTCTATTCCCTACCCTTGGCGTAGCAGCCGTGTTGTCCAAAGATGGGAAATGAACCAGAGGATGCCCTGGGGTCCCTTTAGTGCCCGAGTCTATACTTCCTGCCCCTGGTTTTGCGCTAAAGGACATTTTTCATTCCACATCATCCCTCGGTTATTACTTTGTTTTCTTCTTTTCTTTCAAAGTACAAACTGTTGCGAACTTAAAAAAAAAGCGTACTTGGTGCAGTATATTCTAAAATACTTAGAGAATAGCTGTAATAATTATATTGGTTTATGTTTTATTTTGTTTTAAACATTAAGCAATGACTGAGGTCCCAATAAAAATAAGCACCAAAACTAAAACAAAACAAAACAACCTCAGGGAAGACTAGCATAGCTTTGATTTTCATTTTCAATTTCTTCCATGACCTTTGTCTATGACGATAAAATTTAAATTGAATGGAGGAGCTGGGAATGAATGTTGATTTTTACTCATGTTTCGTATTTTGTAGCCCTACTATTCCAAGCACATTGGAAATTCTTAAAAGGGTCCCAGGAGGGCCCAGTCCTTTTTAAAAATTAATTAATTAGCTAATTAATTAATTGTATTCCCCTCTCTGGACATTGGGCACGTGGTAGGCACAAAAATAAACGTGTCTTGAATAAATTAATGAAAAAAAATGTATGATAAAAAATGTCAGAAGGGTCAAAGTGTAAAATTCCCTCCATTGCAGTCTCTCTGGTTATATTTTACCATTGGATTTAACAAAATCCCCTAAAAGTCTTGTAACAACCCCTTTACCATATGGAGAATATATACATGGTATAGACACTGGTAGTTAAAAATACCCCACTCCCACACTAGAAAGAAAAAGAAAATAATTAAACATTTACTTTTCTCTCACAGTCTCTCAGTTCTTTTTGCCCATAAATCTAAATGACAGATTATTTACTTTTTCTTCTTTCTTGAGTGGGTGAAGGAAGATGTTTATCAATACAAGGGGTGAAGAAGCAGCAAGAATTGGAGAGAAGATGAATAATTAGTATGTTGCTTCAACACCAAAGACTGGAAATGCACAACTCTGCCCAACTCGGAAAGAACTTGGGCACAGAGGGAGGAAAAGAGGACCACCACAACAGAAACTGTCTAGCCTGACACTGGACCGTGGGTCCATAGGAGAGATCAGGGTCTGGCCATTGTAAGTGCAGTTCATCAATGCAGTCATTGCAACTTGCTCTCAGGACCACCGCAAACCTAAAATTCCCTGTCCAAAAGAAAGAACAGAGCCCAGTGGGTGGGTTTGGAGTCGCCCCAAAGGCTGAACTGGGCATTACCCAGGTTGCAGTCTACAGTCCGGGTGATTTTAGAGGGGATGGCAGACAAGGCAAGGTGCAGGTGATAGACAAGTAACCCGACACAGAATAGAGTTTCATTCTCCCCCAGGAGCGGGAGCATGTCAGCCTTGTGAAGCAAAAAGGAGTTTTCAGGGGAGGCTTTCTCCATCCATTGTCTCCTTGCTTTGTCGTGCTCTCCAGATCTCAGGCCAGAGGGAAGGCCTGGGACCAGGTGAAGCCTGGTGGGGCAGGACCCCAGGCCCAGGAACCAACATTCAGGACACTCCCCTGAGCCCAGCCTCTCTTGTCCGTCCCTCCCCGCCTCCTCCCCCCGCCCCCAGCCCAGCCCAGCCCAGCCCAGCCCTCCCGCTGCTGGTGGAGATGGGAGCCTTTCGCTGGCCCAAAGCCCCGGGGCAGAGCAGGCATTAACTGCTGCGAAAAACACCCCCCTCCCCCGAAAGGCTCCTGGTCCCCATCTTCCAGTGTGGTCTGGGTACTGCGGTCGCGGGTCCCAAGCCCTCGCGCCCGGGAGGGCAGCGGGGCAGTTCGGGAAGGTTTCCGAGGTTAAGCGGTGACAGGTATGGTCTACTGGAGGGGACCACGAGTGCTTAGGAAGGAGCCCCTGTGCTGTTTGCTGACAGCTTGAGAAATGAGGGTCGCCATGCCTCGGATTCCCTAGGCTTTGAGAGGGGGTGGGATTTGCGGGTCTTTGCGCCGGACAACACTAGAATAGGAGGAAACTTCCAGAAGGGTGGACTCCTTTGGGGAGAGCAGATGAGTTCCTCTATCCTTCAGGGAGAGGGCCAGAGGTCGTGACTCCCTGGCGTGTGGGGAGGGGACACCGTCCTTGCCCGCGTCTGCCCCCACGTGGCTCCAGCGCGGTCCGGCGCCTCCCAAGGTGGCTATCCCCAAGGAGGGGGCGATCTCCGAGCGGACCCCGCCTGCGCCAGCACCCAGCAATCCGGGCGCGTCCTTGCTGCCATCCCCGCCAGGCAGAAGGGGCTCGGCCGGGACTGTGCGGGGCCATAGGGCTCCCCCTGAACCTCCGATAAACAACACCTTGGCCCACTGGGCACCCCCAAAGTGTGACAAGCTGACCGTGTAGGGTGCAAGTGAGGCTGCCTACCCAAGGACGTGGCGGGGTACAGCACCCAGTCATACCCGCCTCGCTCCTCCATTGCGCATTTGGGGCACTTCTCCGCTAAGGGGACTCCTCGCGCCCCAGCACCTCTCTGCCCCCCCGCTGGGAAGTCCCCTGCCCTCAGTGGGAGTGGGGAGGAGCGTGGACACCCCACCCTGGCGGCGATGAGAGCAGGAGGGTGGGAAACCCCTAACCCCTCCCGCCGCGCTCCGAGCTTGTGGAGAGGAGGTTAGGCGCCCCCGCAGCCTCGGAGCGAGGTGGGACTTGTGTGTGTTGGGGTGGGGGGGCAGGCAGTGGGAACCCCAGGCCGTGCTCCGCTGGCGGAGAGGAGGGGGGCCACGCCGAGGCTGAGTGTGGGAGGGCGGAAGGAGGGGACGTCCCGGCAGGGGCGCGGCCGGCGCCCCCCCACCCTTACTCCGCACTCCTCCCCTCCCCTGCCTCGGGCCGCCCCCAGCGCG
>NC_048220.1:141947674-142024311 GCF_002007445.2 Ailuropoda melanoleuca | reverse complement strand
ACCTGCGACCGCGCCGAGGCGGCGGCGGCGGCGGCGGGCGGCGGCGACGGGCTGCAGCGGTCCCGGGACTGGCTGTACGAGTCCTACTACTGCATGAGCCAGCAGCACCCGCTCATCGTCTTCCTGCTGCTCATCGTCATGGGCGCCTGCCTCGCCCTGCTTGCCGTCTTCTTCGCGCTCCGGCTGGTGAGTGGCCTCCCCGCGGGACCTTCCCCGCGCTGTCCTGGTCCCGAGACGAGAGGGACCCAGCCCGGCGAGCCGCGTCCCGCTGGGGGCGGCCCCTCGGCCCGCAGCTCCCGGCCTCTCTTGCTCGCCCGCGGCCGGTCCGGCTCGCAAGGGCTGCGGGCGAGAGAAAAGTTTCCCTGAAGGTTCTGCCCAAAATAAAGTTGCCGGGATGTTCCCCAGGTGGACGGACAGGGCGTATGCCTTCTCCGGCTCTGCGCACCCGCTGGTGGAGCCCGGCGCGCCTTCCTGCCGGCGCCGCTGCCCGCAACATCTGCTCGAGGAGCGACCATCCGGCTGCTTCTCCAGGCCACTGCATGGCCCCTGAGCAGGCGCTTTAGTTTGGATAGCTCCTTAACTCCCCAAAGCCTGCCTGGGGAAAGTGGTTAATGGCGAGGGAAATGAAAAAAAGGATGTTACTATACATGTTTGCCTTGCAATCTGTGTGTATTTGGTGCCACAGACAGAAAGAGATGCGGTGTTGACCTGACTCTGTAGGTAGCCAGCGCTGATGGACCCCTGGTTTCCTGCTTCTAGAGAGGTAGTTAATCGTGTTTACCGTTCTGTGCGGGTCATTAAAGTGGCTTTTATCACGGGGAGCATAATTCAACCCCACAGCTGAGGCCAGGTTTGCCGATTTATATTTTTCGAGCAGGAATCCTTGGCTCGCTCCCCTGAGCAGTGAGGGAAAATCTGTAGATGGCGGTAAACTTCCTGTTACCGATCATTCTGGTTGTGTGGTTCAAACTTTTGTACTGCCTGTGATGATTATGGATGTGCGGATCGTGCCAGGCATCGATTATCCAGTGAGATATTTTTGGTCACCGGTTGATCTGGGGATGTCTCTACTGAATGATATATATTTTTTTTTTTAGCGTAGCATATAAGTATTTGTGTCCACTCAGCAAAGAACTGGTGGTTCGGTTTTATTTCACCAAGTGTGGAAAATAGCTGCCCTTCGTGGTTGACAGTTTGTTTCTGATATCCTGAGCCAGATGGTGCTTGGTTATTATGCATGGGAAAACTTGGTATCATCATAGAGTTCTTTAAAAAGTAAAGTTTTCTTTTTCCCCCACACTAGTCAAGAAGTGCTGTCTTCTGATGGAATTCGGTGAGAATAAAGCATAGAATGTAGGAGATGATGCCACAGATCGCCAACTGGTTCTTACACGGTAAAGTACAGAGCAGAGAGCACCTTTCGATCCTGTGTTCAGGGCAGTCCTCACACCCTTGTAATCAGCCTCGAATGCTCCCTGGAATGGCATCTTTCTCTCTCTTCTCCACTTCTGAGACTGGAAGCTGGGTCTCTGAAAGCGTCTCCTTTTCATTTCTGTACTTGCAGGGAAGAAAACATGTCAGTTTTCCCCTGGAAATCTGTTCTGTCAGGACATCGCTGCTCATGGTTCGGTTGAATCTGTAATTCAAACCCTTCTGGCTTGTTCTCTTCCAAATGGAAAAGGAGGAGCAGGTGACAGCCTATTTATAGCACCATTAATATACTTAAGGACAAGGGCAAAGTTCACGTCTCCCCTGACACATACTACTTTGTTTTCTCTGATATGGATGGATCTCTAATTTCTTAAACCGTATTGATGTCGATGTTCTGGAAGAGAGCTGTCTGAGATGCCGTTAACCCAGCTAAGAGCACCCTTCTCCGAGTTGTTTTGAGCTTTGGATTCATGGTGCAAGTGCCAAGTGGTATCCTTTTAAAAGTTTATCCAGGCATCTTTACTTTTCCTTGAGAAGTCAACCTTTTCCACACTTTTCCTGGCATTCAGCTAAATTGTTTTAAGCACAGGGTAAGCACCTGCCATGGCGTGGCTGTAGCCCCGAATGATGTCCAGAGGCAACAGAATGGACTATTCTTTGCCGTACCTGGTCCACGGACTGACTGCTATGTCAATCTTTTGAGGTGAGGAGCTCTGCAGAATTGTTCCAGAATCAGGGAGTATGACTGGGGCTGGTGGAAAGTCTCCCTTCAGGTGGGGACTGGGGCTGCAGGGCCAAGTGGGAGGTGGGAAACACCTGGAAACAATGGGCAATATCTTCAGACACTGGACATTGGGAAGGACTGCGACAGTTTCGAGCTCTGGACAGCTCGTTTCTTTTTTGCTTTTAGTAATATCATAAACAGCAGTTCGACTTTCCAAAAAATACTCTCCGTTCACACCGCCAAAGATGGAGCATAAAAGATGGGACGGTGTTTAGGTAGAGCTGTGTTCACACCGAGTGGGGTGAGGTCGTGTCTCAGACTGACCAGAGCTCGACTACCTCTGGAAGATGGAAATAGTCGCTTGGGGCCGGGCCAGGGTTCCACCTTCGAACGCTTTACAAGAATAGCTGGGCTCTGATGTAATTCAGGAGCTCGGCAGATCTATTTTTGCTGCCTGAAATCTTGGACAGATTTCTTCTTTCCCATGAATCTGCCTGATTTTGGTTTCTATTAGACTTCCATCAGTTCTTGTAGTAGAAAAAGTCTGGCAATCTTCGTAACACTCATCCATCCTCTCCGAGAACATTTGGATCACAAGATGATCTCGGCATCCTCCAAGTACATAGTGATGTTTTGCTGTGTGTAATTCTCTTTGTATCAAGTGATTTAATATAGCTGTTCAAAAAGAAAGCAGTTTTGTCTTGACTTAGTATCTCCCTAATTGACATTATTCACAAACTGATTTCCCTTAATTTCTACTTAGGATCAGTCCATGAATCTGTATGGGTTGATCTTGAAGTTAAAGTAGTTCTCGAAGTGTTTTTATTATATTGTCAAAATAAATTCTGAATTGAAACTTCATCTCGCTTAATTATTTTCTACATAAAAAGCTATTAGATAGCTTTTTTTTTAAAGCTATTCAATAGCTTTAACTCCATATTTGTTAGGAATTAGCCAGACACGAGATAAATAGGACACATGATAGGATGTCTTGAATTTTAACATTTTGTTTAATAATACGAAAAATATTTTCTGTTGCTTTTCATGGACATTTTAATGATAGTACAGGGCATGATGGACAAAAAAGAATTGACACCTTGCATCAGAAAACTTGGAACTAATGAGACCAGACTTTAAGTTCTAAGTCTTATGAGGTTACTTCATTTTTCAGGACTGGTTCTCATTACTAAGTGCATGGAAACTGTGTATCAGAATTAAATCCTGTCTCATTTATTATGTCCAAAATCAGCATGGTTTTCTCAAAATTGGCCTGCCATTGTTAGGAAAGTTGACATAAATTTTTCAGTTTGTCAAAATACCAGCTGGCTCCAACCAGATTTGTTTTAGCTAAAATTTATGATTAGAAATAGTTAATATTTCAACCGGAATGGAAAACTTTTATTCCCATAAATTTTAAATAGTTAGATATTGCAGCAGTAAAGAGTTTTTGTTTGAGTATGACATTGAAATCCATATAAGCATATGTACGCTGATTAAATACGTAACATGCATGACTTTGAGACTATGATCTGTTTTCTTGCTTTTACATGATTTGGTGAGGTAGGTCTTTCAAACAATAACCATAAGTACTTATCATTCCAAATCAATTTTCCAGCATTGGGTATTTTTTCTAGGGGCAGATATATCAATGTTTCTTTTAGTTATACATGGAAAAAGGATTTTAATCCTTCCAAAACAAACAAACCCAGTCATTGTACAGGGAAATTGGCTTTATTATTCCCACCATATTTCAGCGCCCCCAGTGGGTGGAAAGGTGTCAATAGGGAGAAACTCAATCCTTCACCCTTTTCTTGGTGGGTGAATGCTGGAGAAGGCAGCTAAATATGTGTGGCATCTTCTCTAAGGAGCAGGAAATTCTGTGCATACTTCCTCTAGTCTCATAATTCTGGGGGTGCATGGAAATAGTGCATGTTCTCAGGAATTAGAGGAGCTAAAGATGTGTCTTCCTGCAGCTTTCTGTGCATGCAGGAAAATCTTACGTGGCAGGTGTTCGTAATTGCAACCAGTAATTCACAAGTCATTTTAGTTATAATTTAACTGTGGTATAAACAAAAGATAAGGAAAAAACTATAATTTTCTGCAGGAAAGGTGGTTGCCATTTAGAGGACTAACAAGAAAGGCTTTGGAAGCATCCTTGAGGTATTAAAATGCACAATTAAATATCTGCATGGTACCTAGTCTTCTCCCTTAAAAAAAGGCAGAGAGGGTAATGGTTAAGAGAATCTATCTCCATTGACCCTTTGGCTTTGTCCCTTTCCATCTCTGGGATCTTCGGAAAATTGTTTAACTCTCTGTGCCTCAGTTTCCTTGTTTGTAAAATAGAATGGTGCCTGCCTTCTTAGGCGATGGTCCAAATTAGTCCACGCGAAGCACTTAGAGTTATGCCTGGCACGGAACGTGCCCCCAGAAGCTCCTGTCCCTAGCAGTCTTTAGTTGTTGCATTTTTATTGTTGCTGTGAGGGAACATGTCACACAGCTTTAGAGCTGGGGGGGCACTCATTCTGGATGAGGACACTGAGACCCAAAGAGGTGAACTCATTTCTTCAAGGTCTCCCAGGTGCAGTGCTGGGGCTGGATGCAGGGCGCTTGGTTTTTCCTTGGGAGCTTTCCTGGAGACCGCTGCAGGTCTAGAACGCCCAGCTCCGGTCCTGGCACAATGGCAGCTTCCCTGTTGAGATTTCATCCTGATGTGAATGTCCTCAGCCGTCATTCTGGGTAATGGAGTTGCACTCCACTTCTTTTCTCTTTTAATGTGAAAACAAATCTTGGTAGAGATGCTTCCTGACAATGAGCTCAGTGAGGTGGGTGTCATTTATTTTTGTTATGCCGAATATTCCCAGTGTCTTTCCATTAAGTGGAGGACCCGTCTGCGGCCCTGCTTCTGTTGTCTGAAAAGTCTCTGGCATAAATACTGTGGCATGTAAAATCATTCCGACTGATCCACGTGTGAAATTTCCGGATTCTTACCGCTATTTTTAAATCATTCTATTTAAGAGGTAATAATACTGTTAGAGCTGATATATTACTCCGTTAAAGGTGTTTGATGGTGGTATTAATCATTTTGATATGTTTGATCAGTAATGGCTAGTGGTAGAGTCTACACTGGGTGTCTGTGAATAATCCACTCGTCCACTAGTCCTTTGTAGGACTTGATATTGGCATCGCCACCGTTCATTGGATTTCACTCATTCTCCTTCGCTGCTGTTTACCGACTGCCTCCTGGGGCCAGCCCTGGGACGCCAGTCCCCGTGGGTGGCCCTCCAGCCTGAAGTGGCTCATCTCTGAGGTACTGATGTCATCCTTGAACACCTGTTTCCCTTCCTAGGATGACCTGTGAGCCTGGCCCCCAGGGGCTGAGAGCACCTCTCCAGCTCCGCAGTGTCCCTGAGTGGCTGCCCTCCCCTGGAAGCCTCTTCCTCTCGGAGCTGCTTATCCTGCTTCTCCATCTTAAGCTTAAACAGTCTGGCCTTTGCTGCACGTTCCCATCCATACGGGTTTCTGCTTCTGATGCCTGCAAAGCTGTTGAACTCCAAAACATCATTTCACCACTGCTCTACCGTCGTCTGACATCCAGAATCGTTTTGTGAGCTTGCCTTGTCTCCTTAACTAATTGTTGGTTCTTTCCGGGCAGACCCCGAGAGCTCCCCATCCTTAACAGGGCACTCGCCGTAGTGGAGGTGCCTCGTGAGCGAATGCATAATTTATGGTGTAGGTCCGGTTTCCTTCGCAGCTGGTGTTTCCATTGTGTAGCCTACTGGTGGGTTCCCAGGGCAGACCTTTGCTGAGAGACCTGGATCGGGGTCTGCTTTAGCACTTAGCAAGTGTCCCTGACAAATGACTGGATCTGCTGTAAGCTCAGATGCTTCCTGTGAACTAGCACAAGCAGCACAACCAGGCTCGGGGAGCTCCGTGGGGTTAAGAAGGTGAGATCATAGGAACGCTGAGCACAGTGCCAGGTGCAGATCGCACCCAAAAGAAATGTGGGTCACTGTTACCAGTATCTTTGTACTGCAGAGGGTTTTCCTTGTCAAGGTCTCCTGTAGATGGAGTTCTGGCTGAAAACCATAGGAGTACGAGGATTTTTAAAACTGGGTAGGAAACAGCAGGGGATGTGTTTCTATGTATCTGATAAATGTTGTGCATAAACTTTGAATTACTAAACATAGGTGGAGAAGCATAGATTAATTAAAAGTCACATTTTGACATAAGTTTTTTATTTTCTGGCACCGAAATTCAAGCCACATTGACATATCGCCCTTCGTATTTCTCAATTTTGTTAGCTTTTGATAATGGTATATAAAATTACCAAGAGTAATAAGATATTTATGATGTGATTTTTTGGTTTTAAACCAGGAAATTGACACACCCCTAGAAATTCTGGCTGGCACCACCAGGTGCATGTAGGAGAGAAAAGGATTGTTGGGTCCGCTCAGGTGTTTGGTATTTTGACCAAATTGAGGTGTGGCTGATGTTGCTTCTCCGCCCTCTTTGTGGAAGGCTACAATACAGAAATCACAAGGAAGGGGAAAAAGGAGAAGTTCTGAAGAAAACTTCATGAGTCCAGCCATTGCTGGCCATGTTGTCAATATTTTTATTTTGTTCCTTCCTTTTACTTGGGCTTACACTTCTGACCCCAGAAGCCACACTCAGGGAAGCAGTAATGGGAACCATCACCCGAGAAACCATCGTGAGTAACTGCCAACTAGTGTTCTGACTTTGCCCAGGTTTCTAGAACAACGGTGCCAAGATAGAATAAGAATACAGACCTGGGTCGAGGCTATTAGGGATACGTAAGGCCCTTTGTATCTTAGATTCGAACCAAATCACTAGAAATGGGAAGTGTGAATTATTAACACAATTAAAATATATTGGATGAATAATTTATTTTATTTGAAACATACAGACATGAAGTACAATAGCTTCTTTTTAGAACACCGAAATTCCTGAGATTTCTCAAGATGGTTATTGCCTGAGAGAATCCTATGAATAAATGAAGCCTCTATGGTCACCACTTGTGGGAGGTTCCTAGTGGAGAGGATGGTGGATCAGCACTTTTGGGATGGGGTCTTGACTGCAAGGTCTTGAAATGAGGCCCTCTACCCATTCTTCTAATGCCCTTTACTGCCCCTCAGACATGATGATGTTAGGATATTACAGCTACAAGCCAGAGCTCAAAGGCTCAGGCTCTTATTTCTACGTTTCCCACCCCCAAGACCAAATTATTGTGTGTGTGTGTTTGTGTGTGTTTTAAATGTCTATATTATTATTTTTTCAAGCTATATAAAAAATAAAGGGCAAAGTCAGTAAGATTTCAAGCGCCTAGGGATCTGTGGACATTATAAAGGAAATAACATTTTAGACTATTTCACTACTAGAACCAATAATGATGTTAAACGTTCAGAGAATAAAGGAATCAGGTGACTACAAATGAGAGAGCTAAGAGTTTCAAACATATGGTGGATCCGATGTCTGACCCTTTCCCGTCATCAGCTTGTAGTTAAGTCAAGCATATAACAGCCACGTTCTTCAGAATTGGACTTTAGGTACACAGGATGGGATTTCTCATTTGACTGATTTGATTGTTCTTTGATTTTTAAGCAAAATTTGCATCAATCTCTCTCTGGCTTCCTTATTTATTTATATTAAAATAAACACCCATGAACCCAGTCCAGACTAGAATATGTCCAGGAACATGTTAGTCTGTCTGCCATTCCTATCCTGTTCCCCTTCCTGCCCTCAGAAGTGAGCTTCCTATTACACTTTTTGTCATTATTCTGTTGCTTTTCTTTCTGCTCATTTTATCATCTAAGTACATAGATATAGACTATTGCATGTATATGGTGTGAGGTACTGATGGGGATCATTTATATATTTTTCCTTAAGCTGAATGAATTTTTATTAACCACTTTTAGCTATTTCTTTCCCCACATCTGCCATATGTCAAAATTCCATATACGAGTTATTTGTTATGTGTTCTCCGTTCTGTTCCATTGGTTAAGTTTTGTCGTTGTTTTTATCCCTGCAGTACTGTGTGTACACACACACACACACACACACACACACACTATAATTACTAAAGCTTTATAATCAGTATTTAGATTAAGCAGGGCAACTAACATTCAGCTCCTTTACATGTTTCTTGGTTACCCTTGACCTTTTTTCCTTCTCTATAATCATCTTATGTCAACCTCCATATGAAAAACTCAACTGGGAATTTGTTAGTGTCATATTGAATTTATTGATTCATTGATTAGAATTGATATTTTATGATACTAAATTTTGCTGTCCGTGAACAGTGGAGAATCTCACCATTCATCTGTGTGCTTTAGTGAAGTTTTACGGTTTATGTATGTTATTCTATAACTTGTTATGTTATCCTTTTTATAACTCATAAATGAAATGCAGATTCAGGTTTTCTACATAGATAATAATATCAACTGAAATAATGTTTTATTTCTCTTTCCTAGTACAAAGGCCTTAAGTTTCTATTTCTTATTGTGCTGGGTAAGAATTCTAATATTATTGACAGAATTGGTGATTGTGGGTACCCTTGCCTTTTTCCTAATTTTAAAGAGAGTTCCTTCATGGTTTATTTAAGATAATATTGATTTTGTAGATATCCTTTGAGATTTCCTTATTACACTTTTCACAAAAAGTTTAAATGTGATGGGGTGCTCAATTTTACTAAATTGAAGTGATCACATATGCTTTTAAAGTTGTTTTTTAATTTTTCAATGTAATGAATAAATATTATAGATTTTCTAATATTTAACAACTTTTATATTCCCGAGACAAACTGCATTTTCATGACATCTCTTATAAAATGTTCCATGTGATGTGCTAACATTTTGATTAAGGGTTTTGCAAATATATTTTTTGGTGAAGTGAGTTTGGAATATTCCTTCATCAAACTGTCTTTTTAAAGTTTTGCTAGTCTTATAAAATAAATCAGGAAGCATGTCTTCTTTTTCAGTTTTCTATAAGAGTTTAAGAGTTTTCGGTGCATCGGGAAGAGTTGGTAGAATTTGCCTGGAGAACCACCTGGACTTGTTACTTTCTTTGTAAGGAGATTTAAAAACTTCCATTTCAGTATCTTCGATAGTAAAAGGATTGTTTAGTATTTCTAGAGTCAGTTTAAATAAGATATTTCTAGGAATTTTTGCTTTTCATCCAAATTGTCAAATTTAACGGTATGCATTGATAATACTGTTCTCATTTACATATACTCTGTCTTTGGTTTTTATTTATAATATTATTGCTTTCCCAGGAACTGTCCTTTATCCTTGTTGATCCTCTGAAGAAGGACAACACAAGCAGTACTAAGTCTCTGGGCAGGCAGTTCCAGGGTTCCTGGCCCCGGGGCTGAGAACTGATTCTTCATTAGACCCAGCCTCTTGTCCTGGAAATCGTCCCCTTGTCTGCTGTTTTCTGTGACCTCTGAACCTCCCCTCATTGATCATCCTCTTGAACACATCTGGGCTGATTGTTGGGGGATCTTCCCCACTTGGGGACTGAGCAGTTGTTTCCGCCCATTGTCGGTCAGAGACAGAGAACCCAGAATTTCCTTGAAGTCTGGAACAGCCATAGTGCCGTCTGGTGTTTCTTTTGGAAACGCACATCTCTCAAAACGTATTCAACTTCTTATCTGTTTAATTTCAGGTATCTCCATCCAGGTGTCTGTCAGTGGTCATTGTCATTCTTTTCAAGACATACTTGTTAGATTTGCTGTATTTCTCTGCCTTTTCACCCCGTTTCTCTCCTCCCCAGCCCCCTTCTTGCCCTCTCTCAGCTGGCGCCTGCCTGGAGCCTGTTTGAGTGACGCACTTTCTGGTGCTCTTTTTCATGTGGCATTTTGTCCAGTTGAAGGGATTTCCTGGCACCATACTTTTTGTTGGACTTCACTCTGAGACCCCTCCATCCATCCACTTTTCAGCAGTGGGCGTGGTTGTCCCCACATCACTGAGTTTTAATCACCTCTTTCCCTAGAACTCAAGCTGAATCATTCCCCTCTTGCCATCTGACAGATCCATACTGTTCTGGACCATGTTGCTTCCTTGTCATTCCTCCTTCTAACCATCCAGTTGTTTTCTGATCTCGTGTTTGTCCTGTGTTGTGTGAACACATGTGGCCAACTGCAGCGAACCCACACTGGTCACATTTTGTTCAATGACCTCTTCTAGAGTAGGGGTCTGTGAACGCTGGCCAGGGACCAGATCGGACTCACTGCGTATTTTTTTTTTTAAATAAAGTTTTATTCAATATAGTCTGACCATCATTTCCATATGACCTATGGCTGTGTTTCAGGCACAGCCGCAGAGTTAAATGGGGTGATTGAGACCATGTGGCCTTTAAATAAAGCCTCAAACACCTATGATCTAGCTCTTTATGAAGACGATTCACTGAGCCCTGCTCTCGACTTAGAATTCTATTAGGATGTCTTTTGCCTCCCAAGATAAATGAGACACCAATGTTGGGCCTTTGCTCACTTCATTGCCATTTTTCAGTCTCCGATGACAGTGTCCTTGCCTCTCCCGCCGGCGGGCAGCGGTCAGTGCCGTCCACGTTAGGTTTTGTCAGAACGGCACCCTATTTCATGTACTAATTTTTTTGTTATCAGTGAATATGTTACAGGTTGTAATGGGTTTACAAACCCCAAATTCGGCCCAACACGCCAGAGGTTTATTTCTTGTGCACACATCCTGGCCAGGAAGGGGATTCTCCCCATCTCCGTTACCCTGAGAGCTGGGGCCGCAGGTGTCTTCCTCATGACAACTGCTTTTCTAATCATTGTGCGGTGGAAAGGGACGTGTGGTGTGGCCTCACACAGGCATTTACATGGCCCTGGCCAGGAGACAGAGCTGGAGTTCTGCTCTTGTTTCATTGGCCAAAGCGTGGTTACTTCTAACTTCCAGGGAAGTCAGAAAGTGCTTCCCAGAAGGAACCCAGAAGGAAGAAATAGGGAATGTTTCTGAAGGTCTCTGCCCATCCCACCTTCCTTCTACTTTCTGTGGGTTTCTTTTGTTGTTGTTGTTTGTTTGTTTTGTTTTTTTAATTTCTGAAGGGGGATACAAAATTCATTCGGTTTTAGCCTGTTTTAATGGAAAGCTTTGGCGCCCGAGGGAGCATTCGGAAATCAACAGTGAAGTTGCTAGCCAGTTGGGGGTGCAGGGAGAGCTGAGGACCTGAGCATCCGGTACCTGCCGGAGAGCCTCTCCGGGGAGTTCCTGAGAGTGGTTACCTGTGCAGAGCACCACCGCTGGGAGCATAGAGCCAACAACCTGGTGAAGGGCCGCGTCTGGGCTGCACGCAGAGCCTCGGAGAGTCAGGGCAGGCAGGGGCCCACCAGGCTCTTCCACGTGATCTCCAACCATATATGACTAGCAGGCTACCCTTCCGAGGGGCTGCTTTGCTTCCACCTCCCAAATCTTAGGCAAGCACTTCCGGATGTCCACTCTCACCTGGGAGCATTCAGGGAAGGGGATTCTGGGAAATAGCTTTAATCAATTTGACGACAGAACAATCCAGCGTAGTCTGCTGCTTGTTTACTGGGTATCGTGTATACTGCTGTTAACTCTGTTTTACTTCTAGATAAGATAGCATAATCATGCTTTTACCTAATCCGATGCAACTTTTCTTCGTACAACTGAAGATACGCCAACCGTCTCCCTGAAAGAGGGTGTGAAGGGCCCTTTTATCCACTGTAGTGATGTTCATTTTTCATCTGTCTAAGGAACATGTCCTTTAAAAGCCTGTTATCTTCCATACTTGAGTGTAAAAGCTATTCATACACTATTGATATATCTCATGTTATATCAGAGGGAAAAGAAGAAAAATAATTACTTAATATGCACATACACACATATGCAAATACCTTCACCAACCCAAGGAAGAAATATGCGTAGCTCCTGCCATTCTCAGTTCTACAGCTGATCACAGGGATATGGCTCGTATTCTAATGTCCTCCTGCTGCCCGTTCCGTATTCCCTTGGCCCTGTGCCAGCATCTTATCTGATAGTATTTCCTTGGCAGGTGGGGTGACATAAACAGTTGCTTCACCTAGTACTTTGCAAATAGACAGTATTTGTGGTTAGATGTTTCCGTGAACTTTTATCACAGGATATGGGAGCAAAAGAGACAAGCTACAGTCTTCATCCTTTCATCTTCTTCCCTTCCCTGCCTGCATTGCGTATGAGCAACCCAATTTTTCTTGATAGTGTCCATCCGTCACTCCAACTGTACTAAGAGCTCTTCTCTACCCACTGGTTCAGTGACATTAGTTGCCTAGAGTGGCCAGATAGCAATCTCTGTGTCCAGTTTAATGGAAACGTTATTGAGTTCCCTGGTGGAGGCTCAGGGGGCTTTGGCAACTAAGCCCTCAAAACTGGAACAGCCTACATTTACAGGAATGGGAATGGGAATTTACAGGAGTGGGCAACACTCCTGTTTCCACCCCTGGATTCCCAGACCTGCGTGGATCCTGGCGGTGGCAGAGTCAGTTGCACTGGTAGCTGTTTCCAAGCATCTGTTTTGTCCGAGGGGGTATCTCCCAGCCTTCCCGGTGTTGCCCAAGGGCCGGCACCCTCCCTGAGTCCTTAGAAGCTTGTTCTCTCCTTCCGTGAAGGAAGCTGCTTTAGGGTGATGAGGACCAGGGTTAGATCAGTGAATTCCAAGAGCATAAGCTCATCGTCATGCATCATTTGTGGTAAAATGAATGCTTCTGTCAGAAGCCATGCTCTGAAATACCTTGTGAGTGGAAAGCGCATGGGGAAAGTCCATATATGGTGGTTTGGGTGGAAGCATTACGGACAGAAAAGCAAACCCATATCCCAAGTAGGTTCAATTCAAGTGAAAACAAATCTCTGTGCCTGCTGTCAGTTGTCATCAACCTGCCATAGATGGCAGGCTGGTCCTCCAGAGGATGGCACATTTAAGGGGCTCAGAGTTACACTGCTTTGGTTGTCTCCTTTTAGGTGGCCCCAGTATGTTCTGCAGAACCAGACATCATTCAGACCTGGATTTTTATTTCCTCAGGCAGCAGGTCACAGGGAGCTCTGCATGAGGACATAGATGCAGATTGAGAGAGACAGGGTGGGCAGACCAGTGCCTATGAGTACCTGGGACATTTACTCATGCAGCTTACTTGTGCCTCCAGAGTCTGTCTGAGCCCTAGCTCGTGCAGCCCACCTCCATTTGCTGATGGGTCACTACTGTGCACATCCAGCTTCATGCCTGGTGGGCCACGGAACAGTTCCATCAACACGAGCAGATTGGACTGCGTGGAGACTTGGTGATGGTCCGTGGTCAGTGTTCCGTCCCTTTTGGGGTTGGTCATAAGCCAGCAACTGTTTCTCAAAAGGAAAGTAATTATCTGCAGAATCATGAAGAATTCTTCGTAAAGCACTGGTTTGGGTGGAGAAATGGGCGCTTTCAGGCGAGTCTGTGAAGCCAAACTTGGCTAGTCACCCTGTAGGCGACCAAGATGGAAGAAATCAATGGAGAGGTTTCTGGAAATCTGTTACTTCTGTGGAGCTACTACCCCTGTGCTTCCCCAGCCACGTGTCTGCCGGACCACTGTTCACCAGTGGCTGGAAGCTGGGCAGAGGAGCAGAGTATGAGGCGGGGGCAGTGAGGACACGCTGAAGCCTTGCCTGGACCTCTGTGACTGCCCGTAATCCTATCTGACTTCAGAGACTTTAGGTGAGGACCTGCTGTTTCCACCTCCCAGATCTGGCACAGATACCTCTTCTGTTCAGTTTCCTTTTCAGTTTAGAGTTGTGCTTTTTTGTGTTACAAATATGTGGTTATTTTCAATTTATGTTTTTGTTATAAACTTCTAATTTAAAATACTGATCACAGAACATGGGGCTCTGTGATACCTTTTCTTTGACACTTTTTGCAAGTTGCCTAGTGTATGGTTTTTATAAATATTCCATAAGCACACAAGAAGATTATTGTTCTCTCTAAGGTTGGATGTGGAATTCTTTATTTGCCAAGAGGTCAAACTTATTAATTATGATACTCAAATATTTTGCATCTTTTAAATTTTGTTTTGTTTTTACTTTTGTTTGCTTGACCTATCAATAGCTGGATGGAGATGATGAAATCTTCTGCTCTTGGCAGATTAATTTACTTCTCCCCCCAGGTATATACAAGTTTTGCTTTATACATTTTGAGGCTATTTTATTGAGTTTGTAGATGTTTAAAGTGATTATCGTTGCCTTGGAATTGAGCGTTTTATCGATTTTATCTTTACCCTTAAAGTTTTTATTTTTTACTTAATGCATATTTCACTTGTCTTTTTAAGCCTAGAAGTGAGACACTCATTATTATTGTTTCAGATAGACAGTGTGTGTTTAGTTGTACCAGTGTGTTTACCATTATGTCTGTTCACCTTTTTCTTCCGTATCATACGGTCTTTTAAGGATTATAGAATTTCTTAGAAATTCTTTTAGCGCAGGTTTCTTGATGGTAAATTCCTGTTTAAAAAAATATTTTTTTGGGGGCGCCTGGGTAGCACAGCGGTTAAGCGTCTGCCTTCGGCCCAGGGCGTGATCCCTGCGTCACGGGATCGAGCCCCACGTCAGGCTCCTCTGCTGGGAGCCTGCTTCTTCCTCTCCCACTCCCCCTGCTTGTGTTCCCTCCTCTCACTGGCTGTCTCTATCTCTGTCAAATAAATAAATAAAATCTTAAAAAAAAAATATTTTTTTTGTAAATGTTTGCATTTTTGCTCTTATTATGAAAAAAAACCCACATGTTTTCTTGTGATATAAGATTGATTGTTTTTTTTTTTTTTTGCTCAATAATCTGTCTTCACTGTCTTGCACTGTCGAAATGTCTGCTTTCATGTGAACTGTTGTTCTTTGTGGGTGGTCCTTCCTTTCTCTTTGTCCACTCTTAGGATTTTTTCTTTATCTCTGATATTTTGCATTTTTACCATCGTGTACATATGCTTGTATTTCTTTTTGCCTAACTGTCTGGAGTTGTAGATTCATGGTTTTTCATGAATACTGGACGTCTTCAACTGATCTGTCTTTAGATATTTTATGTCCTCAAGTCTCTTCATTTTGTAACTTGGGAACCCCAGTCAGACATGTTAATACCTTCTTATTCATCTTATTCTATTCTCTGTGTCTTAGGCTTTTTAATAATTTTTATCTCTTACATATTATAAAGGAATATTTATATTTTTTTGCTGCATTGTACATAAACTCTTTGGTTTATCTTCTAGTTCACTGATTTGCTTTTTTTTAAAGATTTTATTTATTTATTTGACAGAGATAGAGACAGCCAGTGAGAGAGGGAACACAGGCAGGGGGAGTGGGAGAGGAAGAAGCAGGCTCATAGCGGAGGAGCCTGATGTGGGGCTTGATCCCATAACGCCGGGATCACGCCCTGAGCCGAAGGCAGACGCTTAACCGCTGTGCCACCCAGGCGCCCCCACTGATTTGCTTTTTAACTATTTCTTTTTTCTCTTTGTTTCCATATTTATTTTTTCTGTTTCAATGGTTTAGCTTTTATTTACATGATTATTTCAATCAGTTTTATAGGTTTCATTTTCTTTGTGTTTGTACCTGATTGATTTCTGTTGTATGAGCATCCTTGAGAGTGTATCCTTTATTCCTTTAAATGTATCAAATACAGCTGTTCTCTATTCTCTGGCTGTCACCGTCAGTGTCTGCAGTCCTTGAGAATCTAAACCATGTGTTATTTCCGTGGACCCTTGTTCTTAGTGATTGCTCATTTTTGGCGATTTTGGTTTTAAGATGTTGACTGATTTTAATTGGAATACTGCAGAGCTAAGCGGGAAAGCTTTTACTTAAGAGTCGTTAGCTCCTCTTTCCAAGCTGGCTGGAATGTGCCCCAGTTGAGGTTTACTCTGGCTCCCTTTGTCCCCACTTGCTGTCCTGTGGATCTACATACCGCTGAGGTTCTCTGCCTTGGCATCTCCAGGGCACCTACTGTATACGGGGCAAGGCTGGTTCTTACTCCTCCAGCTACCCCTGGCTTTTGTGGTCTAGACTTCCTGTCTGCACACCCACCCCTGCTGAGGGTTCAGCACTCATATTTTCTGTTTCTGTGTGTTTTTTTTTTATTTTTTATTTTTTTAATTTTTTTATGGGGGTGGGTAGGGAGGTGAGTTGGAGACCTTGTCTACCGCTTGTAGAGACTAGCAGTCTTTCAGGAATACTTCGTATTTGGAGTCTAGTTGTAGAAAGGAGAGTACTTTAACATTTGCTGCCCCATGGGAACTATTTCTTATGTAAAACGCACTTATTTAATGTCTTTATCCATATTCTTAAAATGTGAGTGAGAATGCTGGCCTGTGTAGTAGGAGCTGAGAATAAATAAATATGGTCAAGACCTTAGGCCATGTTTTTGTGTGCACTTAACAAGTGCACATACTTATAATTTTTGTGTTTATTTTAAAAATATTTGTATGTTATTGATTATTCATTCAGTATGACAGATTGCCCAAGGTCTGGGTATAGGAAAGCTTTCAGAAGTTTTCAGGATTACTTTTACATTTCACATTTAGATTTGTGCTGTGATCCATTTTGGGTTAATCTTCGTGAAAGATATAAAGTATGTGTCTAGAATTTTTTTATTATGTATGTCTATTTAGTTGTTCTAAGATGCGTTGCTGAAAAGACTGTTGTTTCTCCATTGAATTGTCTTTGTTTCTTTTGTCATATATCATTTGACTACATTTATGTGGGTCTGTTCCATTCTCTTGATCTGTTTGTCTGTTCTTCTGCCAATACCATCCCTGTCTTGATTACTGTAGTTTTATAGCAAGGCTAGAAGTCAAGTAGGGTCAGTCCTCCAAATTTTTTCTTGTCCTTCAACATTGTGTTTGCTATTCTGGGTGCTTTGTCTCCCATGGAAGCTTTAGAATCAGTGTGTTGATATCTACAGAATAACTTGCTGGGATTTTAATTGGGATTGCATTGACTCTATAGATTAAGTTGGGAAGAATTTACATCTTGACAATATTATCTTCCTATCCGTGAGCATGGAGTATCTCTCCATTTATTGAGATCTTTGATTTATTTCACCACAGTTTTATAGACTTATTTAATGAGAATTTTTGTTTATTCCTTTCATACCTCATGATAAAATGAGTATGACTCTATATGTGGAAAAGAATGAAAAATACATTTTCTATTATGTCACACACACATGCGTATATTATATATGAATGAATGCAAATATATATCTATAGTGAAATGTATATCATAGCTAAAAGCTGATTTACTTTTGCCCAGTGACAACACTTCAGAATAATTTGTGGTGATAAATCATTATTTAGAGTGCAAAATGGGCATCATTCCAATACCCGTCAGACCAGCCTTGGTGAGAAAGTATTGAGATTTGAAGGAAAAAGGCCACAATGGCCCCTTGATAATAATCTCTTTTGTTTATGGTACACCTGTATGTCCTCGGTGCCCACCAACCTTGCAGTATCTGTGTTGCTTTTTACATGAAGAAACAGGCTTAGGGAAGCTTCGTGCTCACCCTGAGTCACACGAAGTAAGTGGGGATGGGACCCTACCTTCAGTCTCTTGGACCTCGAAGTATCTTTTTATAGAAAAGCAGTGTTTAGCATGAGACTGTCCTTTACCATGTAAATGAAAAGTAGTACTGTTTCACAAAAAAATGAAAAACGCTCGTGGAAAAGAATGAAAATATAGATAATCTGTTGCTTTATGGAAAAGCCTCTAAGAAACAAAAGAGCAGTCACATAATACATGAAAGCAGTGGGTATTTAATAGGCCTAGCAATTAGAAGCCATCCAAAATTACTAGAAAATGCATTGAAAGCGAAAGGATAAAATGTTCGAAGGGAACGAGCAAGAGGGGCCCATTATCATTACACAGATGATACCACGCTCAAGATCTCCCTTTGAAAAGGTATTTTCATATGTTTCATTTAGTTTACATTGTAAGGTATCTTTAAAAACATTTTTAAAGGCATTTGAGTACATTTGAGTAGCAAAAAGGGCATTTTTGTACATTTCACTTAGTTTGTGTCGTATGGTGAATTTTTGTTTCCATGAAGGGAAGTGGGGTTGGGCTGCATAAACATTTCATTGAGATTGACGGTGTTTTTAATGTTTTAGTTCACTGTATTTTAAGCTATGTTGTTTTATGCTCTGATTTTGAAAACTGAAGCAGCTCCGAAGGCACCCACGGGGTGGGTGTGCCTTGTTCATCATTCTGTCCCCTGGGAGCGGACCAGGGCAGAGAAGAGAGCCTGTGGTCCAGGCACTGATGGCATTCCTGTATTTCATTTACTTCCCCTGGGGGAGAGACCCGTGATGCCAGCAGCAGGACTAGGAAGGAATGTGGCTCCTAAGCGTATACATTCTTTAATGAATAGCTCTACTGTTTTTTACTTGACACCCTATAAAAGATCCTATTTTGTGGAGAAGTCCATATTAAAACTTGTTTGGAGTTTGAGTTCAAAAGGCAAATGCAGAATCAATTGCTGGCTGTCCCCTTTTGGGAAGAGCTGGATTCTTTCGTGGGCTCAGGTTGGGCGGAGGTTAGGGCCACTGGGCCCATGAGCAGCAGCTGGCCAGCCAGTGGAAGCCGTTGGCCAGCTGGGAACCCGGCTCGCCCCCCGAGGCTGGGGGTGCTGGATGAAGTTGAAGGTCCTCCGGTGTGTGGGGTCCAGCCCAGCCTGCCGTGCATCTGCCCCTAGGATACAACACCAATCCCCTAGGATCGGGGCACGTGACTCAGAAGCCTTGGAAGTCCCCTTCCTCCCTCAAAATGGATTCAGAATTATAGTTCACAACTGTGTTAGCATCAGCATGTATATAACCTTTGACCCTAAGAGTTTTTTGTTTTGTTTTGATTTTAAAAGAAGTCAAAACACATTTGTGGATCCTTAAAAGTATGAGGGGACCCGGGCTCTCTGTTTGCTGTACCAAATGGGGACGTCACCCTCAGCCCAGACAAGGCACTTCTCTGACGGAAACCCTGAAATGAAAAAAAAAAATGAGATAGAGACTCCAGTATTTAAGACCAGCAATGACATCAAGTCTGACTATCTGTCCTGTACCCGGCATGATGAGACCTGTGTCTTTGTCTTGTTTCCAGTTAGGTCCTTTCTCAGAGGAGTGCCGGGAGAGGCCAGGTAATGAAGCCTTCCCCCTCTAGGTCCTGATGCTTTCCCTGTCTTCACGTACTAATTTGCACTTTACCGTCATGCATATTTTCACATCATTTTCAGTCTTTCCGGAGATACCAGAGCCAGGGAAGTCAGAGATTGCGTCTCCCTAACTGGGTTTCCTCGTAGGAAAACGGCCGTCCTGGTTTTTTAGTGGCGAGCTTTCTGTCCACAGTTCAGCTAAGTTCTTTAGGGGAGTTTAAAATTAAGGAAGTTTTCACGGCTCCTTGTGCGCAGCGGGCCGTTGAGACCTCAAGTGGGATGTTCCCAGAGGACATGTGGTCACGTCCACGAGCACATTTATTTGTGGGGTCGGAGTGTGGGAACTCTCGCCCCTGCAGTACATCTGAGACCCTTTGCCGTCATCGTAGGGTGTCTGAGCGTATGCGTACAACTCCGGCACTTAATGATAGACAAAAACAGCGATGGAGTGTGGGAATAAGAACATCACAGCTGATCCTCTTGTCTTCTGCCAGTTCTGAAGACGTGCACTCTTTTGGCCGCTTGGTCCTGCTCACGGTCTGCCACGTGAGCAGAGGCCAGAGCCCTGCGGTGGTGGCCAGCGCGGACCCCAGCCGGGCCCCTGGCCCCCTCCCTCCTAGCTCCGCCATCCGCGGCCACTCATTTTCCTTCTTGGGTTCTGCAAACCTGGTTCTCACCGGTGGAACAGTGCAGACACCAGGCCCCACACAAGGTGGTTGTACATATTAAAGAGATTAATGTATGTTTGGGTGCTGAGTACAGGAATACGCATCTGTTTAAGTGTTGTGGTGGTTCTTGTGGTTGTCTTTCCCCCAGGCCTCAGGTAACACGTGTAATGGTTGGGGAGAAAGGGAAACGAAGTCAGTTGAGAGCCGAGGGAGGGGTTAGGGCCCTTCCTTTGCCCCGATGTTAATCTGGAGTCTGTGCTCGATTTGGTGGATCTTCTCTGCTTCCCCGTGTCCCTGTGCTTAGTGGTTTGGTATCGGGGTGGGGCCACCCCGGTGTGAAGCTGGAGCTGCTAATGGGGTGGAGTGAACCTTGTACCCAGGAGGAAAGGTGAAGGGCTCGCCAGGGTCTGGTATTTGAAAGAACCGTCCTGCATGTCCCAGATGTTACTACCTTTGCTGTTCTAGAGCCTCCGTGAAAATTCTTAGGGTTCTGGCCAGGTGGATTCTTTGATCAAGGTGCACCGTTGGCTACCTGGGTTTGGATGAGGGATAAAGACCTTAAGGGGGTTCCAGCCCACAGGGGGTGCTGTTTACGGCAACATCCTGGCAGTGCTCTGGCAAAGCTAAAGCCTATATCCAAGCTGCCGTGAGCAAAGGAAGCGCATCTATCACACGGAGCGGACATTGTATGGAATGGGAGTAGTGTTCCTTTTGTGGGTATGTGGCTAGAAGGAGATGGATGGAGTCCATGTGCAAAAGTGGACCTCAAACAATGCCTCAGGGAGGCTAATACTAGACGCTCATTTTCTTTTAGCTGCTAGAGCGCCAGAGAAGAGGGGAAGTAAACCAGCAAAATGGCACGTTCTCGCAACTGTTTCCTGCTCTCTCGCTTCTATAGTTAGTACTTTCTGACCCTTTTCTCTTAACCTGCGATCCCATTAAAACATTAACTGCCATGCATTAAAATAAAAGCTCATCACTTGGGAGACTATTTTAGATTTTTAAATAAAACATTTCAACTCCATTTGGAAGCCTTAATTTTCCAAGGCAAGGGCATTTCTGATTCTCTGATTCAGGCAGTGAAGTTGCTTGTCTTATTTTTATCCTGATAGTAAATATTCTTACATTCCCTTTTGAATAAAATCCATTTCTCCATTTATCAGGGAAAATCTGAATTTGATGGTGTAGCTGTTTTGCATAACTTACATATACAATACTGGGCTGTTTCTATAGAGAAACAGAGAGATTTAATGCGAAACTTATCAGACTCTTCGACTCCTGGAATATTGTTTACAACTCGATCTATTTGACGTGGATTGATGCTGGTGACATTGGAGGACATTCACCGTGGATATCACCATGTTGCTAAATTGTGCCTTTGCAATGTTTTTCCTCCTCTTAGGACGTTGAAGACCATGTGGCATTTTTAATCACGGTCCCGACAGCCCTGGCGATCTTCTTTGCGATATTCATCCTCGTCTGCATCGAGTCCGTGTTCAGGAAGCTGCTACGCCTCTTCTCTGTGCTGATATGGATCTGCCTCGTGGCCATGGGCTACCTGTTCATGTGCTTCGGAGGCACCGTCTCTCCCTGGGACCAGGTAAGGTGTTCACATGTGTTTTGTGTTTTCTTTACGCTCTTTGATCAGTGACATACTTGGTTCTGCAAACCTGGTCCTAAACTGTAAACAGGACCCCTGTGGCTGAGAAGAAGGTCTTTTGAGCCAGCCGTGTTAGTGGTGCCCCGTGGGTGAAGTCACTCAGTACCCATTTGGACTTACCAGACCTGCCAGCAGCCAGGACGCGGGCCTGGGTCTCACCTTGTCACTTGGTTTTTAGATGGATAGGCCGGGATGTACTTCTCATACTGCGTTTTGGCTGCATGCTCTCCTGGTCCCTGAGTTCTCTATTATCCCAGAATCCCTCTGGGATCAGAGCCTTACCTGTAACTCTGAAACACTGGTTGTTGCCTTGGACTGTGTCAATTATTAGATCTACCTCCTTACCCACAGACTTCTGTGACAGTGATTTTGTATCAGCCTGATTCCGTCATATCAGTAGGATGGTTTCATGCACCTGTCGGGGACCCATGGTTCTTCATGTTGACCCTGGGAGGGTCTTGGTTGGGAAATTGCTGCACCTGGAGGATGTTAGCTCTTTAGGACTCCCCTGTTTGGGCTTCCATGCGGGTGCATGCCCTGGACTGCCCGAGCGAGCCCTGGGTTGTCCAGGGTGTAGGGCTGGCTGCAGTTATGGTATACAAGTTGCTAGCTTCAAGCTCATGATCAAAGCCACGGGGTTCAAAGCCATCCAGGAAGAGAATGCATCGGGCACTGAGTGGGCAGTCACAGAGTTGGGGGGGACTCCAGAGCAAAGGGTGGGTAGGAAAGGAACAGGAGCCAGAAGTGGATAGAGAAGGCATTAGGAAACCAAGACCAGTGAGGGAGAATTTTTGTAGAGGCCAGAGGAGAAGAAAGATTCAAGATGGCAGTGGACAGAAGGGCTCAAGTGCCAGGGTTTGGGGGAGAGCATTGCTGGTGTGCCGTAGTTGCAGAGAGCCCTGGGTGAGGTTTCCAGTGGGTTCTGTTAGGAAGTGGTCTCGTGACCTCAGCTAAGGCATCATCCCGTTTTGGCCTTAGTTTGTCTTGCAAAGGAAGAGGCTGGACTAAGTGAACTCTGCTTGGTCTCTCTGGCTCTGAAGGACATTGTTGTCGTGGACTTCAGAAGAGATGGTGGTACCGCTGTCCTCTCCTGCAGCTCCCTGAAGAGGCTGCCCTGGTCAGGGAGGCTCCCCAGCCAGTGTCCCCATCACTGTCCCCTTGAAGCAGTGGGTATGCACCCCAGGCAACCAGCTCCTTCCCGGCTCCAGCTCCTCTCTGTCCGCATGCCATGCTCCAGCCTCACCCCGCTGCCTTCCAGGCCACACGCCGTCCCTCCCGCCTTCAGCCGGCGCACATGGAACAGAAATGGGGTGCCGGCCAAGAGCAGCACCCACCCAGTGGCCTGTGCTTGCACCAACGCCGCCTTCTTTAACAGTATGGCTTTATAAGAGGCTTTACTGTCTGGAAGGGCAAGGATCCTCTCTTTGTTCTTCTGTTTTCCTTTTGTTCGGAATTCTCTGAGCTTGCTTTTCCATATGAATTACAGAATCAGTTCGTCATGTTCAGTGAGAACTCCAGTTGAGATCTGGATTTAAATTATATGGAATTTCTTAGTTTTTGCTTTGAATGATACGAACCATCTGGGAAATAATAAAAGGATACTATAAAAAACATCCAGAGATTTGCTATCATATTGTATTGAGCCTTTCCATGGAATGATGTGGTGTGTCTGTCCAATAATTACGGTTTTCTTTTATGTCCAAAGACTTTTTTTTCCTTCATAAAATCAGGAGTCATTTTACTTAGACTTGTTCTTAGGTACCTAACATTTTTTTTATTGTTTTGTAAAATGGATTTTTTTTTCTAATTACCTTTTGTATTTGGTTAATGTTGATGCACAGGAATACTGTTGTTTTTTGTGTTAATCTGTATTCAGCAATTTTGGTGAATTCTTATTAGCTCTGTTAGTCTATCTGAGAGTCTCCGTTTATCTATATAGACAGTATTATCATCTTAAGATAATTTAAGAAATTTTTTTTTCTCCCTTTCAAGTCCTTAATTCACTCTATTTGCATGTATTGTATTTTCTAATGGTATCAGCCAGGACTTGTAATGCAGAATCACAGGACACAACTGGCTTCAAACCTGGTTCCACCATAACTGGAGCATCTGTAACCTTACCCGTAATGTCTGCTTTGTTTTCATTATTACAATTTTAATAGAGCCAGTTAATGAGGATAAGGACCCCCCACCTGTCTGGAATGTTCTTCTCCCACGTGTTGTGGAGCTCTCACGTCACCTTGTAGACCTTGTCAGAGCAGCCTTCCCCAACCTCCAGGTGCCCCCCATCTGGCGACACCCCTCACTCTGCTGCAGGTTTTCCATAGCACCTACGATGGTTGACTGTCCCCCCCGCTCTGAGGACATAAACTCCCGGGGGGAGACGTGCCTGTCTTGGTTCTGTCTTGTCTTCGCACCTATGAGAGCCCTCTGTCAAGAGCAGGCTCGCTCTGTGTTCTCTGTGTTTTCATTAACGCATGGCTGTAGTTCATCTCCAGATTTTTTTTTTTTCTTTATCCACTTGTTCTGTTTTTATCTTTTGCTTTTTTGACATTCCCTTTGGTTTTACGGCTGCTGTCCACCTGCTTTTAAAAAACCTCTTAGAATATCTTAAACATACTTTTTTCAGAGTCATCTCACTTCCATTTCCTCAGGATCAATCGCACCCAGGGGTCGAGTTTGTCGGTTAAGTGTCTCAGGGTTGGTGATTTTTGTGTGCTTTGACGTTCTTATTTCCAAGCTCCTGCTGAGTCGGGACGTTCTCACCTCCCCCTCCACACGTAATCCCCTGGGTTCCGGCTGCCTTCCTCGCACTCCTGGGCCCTGGCAGAGGGGTGTGTATGTGGAACCTCAGCCCTGTTGGCATTGCAGGCGGGTGGCTAGTCCAGCTCACAGCCCGGGACGTTTCTTGGAGCACAGCTGTGCCCACTCGATGCTCAGGAAAGGCCCCAGCCAGGCCTGGGGGTTGCAGCTCTCTTCTGGCCACTGTGCCTGAGCTGGGGGCTTGGTCAGGTGTCTCCCTTTCCTCACATGCCTTGCCAGGAGAGGGACACTTGGGCGCACTCCTCCTCTGGGGTTTGAAATCCTGCCCCAAACGTTCAATGCAGTGATTTAAAATGAAATGATTCTGTCCTGTTCACCGAAGCCTCGCACCTTTCAACACCAGCACCACCGGGAGCACTCAGGGAGCACTCGCCATGAAGAAGCTCTGCGGGAGGGTTCACGGTGCTTGAGGGGGTGTGCCCAAGGAGTGGGTCCCACTGGCGGGCCCTGGCGTGAGGAGATGCGGGAGTGAGCCCGTATAGATGGGGGACACAGTCCACACGGGACCACACCACCGACACCCACCACCCCGAGGTTTGGTAACTCGTTGGAAGGGCCCCCAGAACTCCCTGCAGGCTGTCACGGTTGGGTTTCCTGCAAGGAGCCAGTACAGGCCCACATCAGCCAAGGGAAGCATCCAGGAAAATGACCAACTGTGCGGCTCCCGTGTCCTCTCCGTGCAGAGTCGTGGATGGCACTGCTGTCACCTGCAGTATGCAGAGACGTGAAGCATCTGCCTACCGGGGGAGCCGGGCCGAGCCTCCGCGTCTGGAGATTTTGCTGGGGCTCAATCACCTGTAGCCGGCAGGGCTGACCATCGGTCTCCAGCCCTGGAGCTCGGTCTGAGAGCTGTGGTCTCCAGCACTTCTACAGACACGCTGATCCTGCGTGGCCCCAAGGAGGCCCCTTCCTGAGTCATATTTACACTCCCTGCTGGCCAGAGCCCATGGGCCACAGACACCTTCCGGGGGTGTAGAGATGGCTGGAGCCCAGGGCGAAGGGCCGGCCTCTCTCTGGCTGCGGCCGATGCTTCTCCACACAGCTGATCTGAATAGAGAGCCTCGTCCTCAGCATCTCCAGTGCTGAGCACGGAGTATCCGCGGCCAGCGACGCAGCGTGAGGACGGGGCCAGGCCCTGCCCTGCATGCCCTTCTGCGTGACCTCACTTATCACCACGTTGCTCCCTGAGGTGGACACTGTCACACTCCTGCTTTACAAGAAACAAGGACCTTGTTCACAGCCAAGCGGCTGGTGATGGAGGAGCACGTTGCAGTGCGGGGGACCCGGCACTAGAGGCTACCTCCCTTCCGTGACACGGCGCTCCGTCCGCTGGGAGCCACTGCACCCTCAGGGGGTGGTAGTCCCTGTCTAGAAACAAGCCTGATCGCCCCACCCCCGGGGGGGGGTTTCCTACTGTCATCCAGCGGGGAGAAGCCAGAGGTGTTGCCGAGGTCCTGCCGTGAGCAGGGCAGCACGCACTGGAAAACGTATCCAGCCCCACATGTCGGGGCTGGTCCAGTATTGTGCCTCAGTGATACCTTTTAGCCAACCTGAGGAAGGGGAGTCGTATCAGGCACAAGGAGTGATTTTGCAGCGTGTGGCCTGAGGAAGTCCGGGCGGGTGGAAGGGCGGCAGGCTCCCAGCAGGGTCAGCGGCGTGGTGTGGACGGAGTCGTGGAGAATCCAGGGGAGGGGAAAAGAGGAGGCCTGGGGCGGTGTGCCCTCCAGCCCCGACAGTGCGAGAGTCTCCCTGCCCTTGGTCCTTGACTTCCGCCGGATCCGACCCCTCTCCACGTCCCCTTCTACCCTGCGCCGCCGGCCCCCTGCCCGTGGACGTTTGCTCCACACAGCTGCCTCCTGGATGAAAAGGATTTAAATGTGGTGCGTTCTCGAGGGTTCCAACGACTCCGAGTGAGGTTGGCGGTACCTCGCAGAGTCCGTGGCTCCAGCGGCTCCGCGGCGGGGGCTGGTTTGCTAGCACGCCCTTCTCTGGGCGCTGACTTTCCCATTGATAAAATGGTAGGCAAAGAGGGCAGTGCTGTTGCTGTTTTCCATCTTGTTTCCTGAGTGGTTTAAAAATACTTGAGCAGTGTTGAACTGAATGCTCGTAGAGGCTTATATAAGGCATTTGTTCTGTTAGGCGAAGTAAGTGGGACCATTTTTATCTATTTTTTAAGAAACCAGTGGCCACGAGTACGGGGTGTATCGTTCCCTCTTCTGCACACTCTCTGCGCAGTTTCACAGCAGAGCAGTGGTCCCTGTGCCAGAGGCTGTGGGACACCAGGCCTTCCTGAGAGGTCAGCCCTAGAGGAAGAGGCTTAGCGAGGTTCCTGGAGAGTGTCTTCCAGCGCTGGGGCCAGAAGTCTGACTTGGAGGGACGGGCAAAGCCATCTCCCTCTGCAGGTTCTAGGGGACGGTCTTCCTGCCTCTTAAGCTACGTGTGGTGTCTGGCAGTCTTTGGCGTTCCTGGGCTTATAGACATGCCGTTCCAACACACTTCATTCTTGTCTGTGTGTCCCCCCCCCTTCTTGTAAGGACACCCATTGTACTGGATTTAGGGCTTCTCGTGATGATTTCATCCTCAACTGACAATAACTGCAGAGACCCTGGTTCCAAATGTAATCATATTCATGGTTACAGGGGAGGGCTAGGACTCAAAAATACCCTTTTTGAGGGACACAGGTCAACTCATGACAGCTCTGATTTCACGGGAAGACACAGTGTTCCCTACGTGGATTGCAAGAAGCCAGCTCCGTCTTGTGTGGCATGGTGCTTGGATGTCTGCTCTCCCTTCTGAGAATTCCGTAACTGCTCTTGATGTCGACCGACACTTAAACTGCAAATCCACCTTGAAATTAAATGTATGCCGTGGAGGTTTTGACGCTTTTTGAAACGAGTGTCTGTTGGGAATGAGATACATTCCAGTGTGTGAATATCCTGTTGAAATAAATTCACACTCATGAACACAAAGAGAAGATAATCCAACAGTTGCTTTGCCATGTAAACAAACAGCATCACAAACGAATGTCCGTGCGTTAGGGCGGCAAGGTATACCTCTACCTGTCTGAGTCCCGTGCTGCTTCTGGGCACGTTACTGACATCGAGGAAGTTTTGCCTGATATGTTTTCGTAATGCTTTGGTTTACTTGGTGAAGCCCAAGCTTTTAGATGATGTTTTATTTAATGAATTTCTGGCAAGAATGAATGCATTCATCTCCGCTGATAGCCACTGACTTAGGACCCTCCCTCTGGGATGGGAATACCGTTGAGAAGGTGGCAGGAGGGCAGTCCTCTGCATGGCTGGCACCTAGGCAGACAGACGCTGGCTTGGCCAAGTGAGGACAAGACAGCTGAGTTGTATTTGCATTTGTCTCCTGATTTCTGCTTCCCTCATCCTAACAGCTCATTGAATAGAGTTAAATGAATGCTTCCATTCCTGACAACCCCATTTCAGCCTCGGCAGGGAGACCATGCTGAAGTTACTGTATAGATTTGTTAAATTAAGGCCAACTTGAAAGCTAACAGCTTGCTCCAGGAAGAAGACAGTTCCTTGGTTGCATGACCTAAAAGGGCACCATTCAGCGTGTGCCCGCGTGTGTTTTCTTACAAAAGCAGGACATCAAGTGTGCAAACATCTTTTTTTTTTTTTTTAATTGAAAGCAGGAAAAATGAAAGGAAAGAACGGCTTCTCATAGGCTGTGAGATGGTACATAATCGGTGTGCTTTTCCTTTGGTGCAGTCCCTTGGAACACTGCTGAAGAATTTCTTTACCATCGGGAGAGCCGAGTAGCATGTGAATGGAAAGAGAAATCCAGCTCAGGGAGGTCGCTGCTGGGATCCAAGGCTTCCGTTTCTAAGCTTTTGTGCACCAGGGAGGCTTTGGGGGTGGGGGGAGCATTTTACACTCACTGTGACAAAGGACACACCTGAGGAGAGTTAAAAAGTAATGCCAATAATTATCTCCGTTAGCAGCAAAAGATGAGGGTTTTTCAAACATTGTGTTGTTTTAACGACAGAGGATGTACTGACAAAATGTGAATTTTAAGCGCGTCGCAGCTGGACCCAGCCTAAAGTGTAGTTATTTTGAGATCCTGCACATTTCTGGCAGTTTCATGCGGAGGTGACGTTTCTGTATTCTCCCTACTGTTAGTTGCCAGCTGGAGTGAGGGGACCGTCATACTGGCTGTGCCGTGCACTACGAACTTACCGTGACCCTCCCTGGGCTTCCCCAGCCAGAGCCCCAACCTTGTCCAAATAGGCTATTCTGTGTGGTTTCCAGAACAATCTCTCCGCCTCCTCCAGTCTTTCTCCTCCTGTGCTTTTCTTTAGAGGAGCTCAGGCCCTGGTCCCAAAGACGGGCATCTTAATTAAACTCTTGTCTGGAAATGAAGCAGGCACTGCCCTTCTCGCTTCTGTACTTCTGGAATATCGCCCCCACCCCATGCCCACAGCAGTATACATTTTGCAGACTGAGTGGTCTTGGGAACGTGTTTGCTCAGTGCTCCGTTCCCAGCGTGCACCAGGGTCACATACGTGGGCATCGCACTGCAGAGACTTGTGGACACACTAAGTGCGCATACACGTACCCTGCCTGTCTGCTTGCCTTCTCCACCTTCGTAGTGATAGAAAACACTTCTTCCCCGTGCCAGGCGGTATTCAGTGACTTTACATTCATAGCTTAATTGATGCCTACCACCCTCGGAAGTAAGTACCATTATTACTTGCAATTTGCTGGTGAGAAAATGAAAACCCAGAGAGGTTAAGCAACCTTCCCAAAATCACACAGCTAGGAAGACAGAATCTGAACGTAGCATTATGGCACTGTGATCACCATGCATCATCGCTGTGTGCTCCCTGTCATTGAGAGGGTGGGGTGTTTCCTGTTGGCCTTGACAAATGACAGATTATCGTGATGAGGAAGGGACACATTTGGGCATTCTAGATTGTTCTGTCTGAGCCCCTCTTGAGTTAGATGTTTTTTGGAAAAACTTCATGGAGAGGGAGCTGGTACTTAGAGATGCCATAAAACTGATCATATCGTTGTTTCCAAATTGTCAGCAGATATTCCCAGTTGAAGGGAATATATGTTTCATGCCTCACATGAATCAACAAGAGAAAAGGGACACACTTGACTCAAGAAATGAATGTCCATGTACATATATGTGTCAGTATTATTGTTTGGGAATTAATGACTGCTTATATGCTGAGGTTAACATCATTTCCTTATAGATTCCTTGTCATTTCACTTCATCCTGCTGGTTTTCTCCTCCGGTCCATTCTCAGCTCCTTCATACCTGCCGAGATGCCCTTTCTTCCCTGTAGGAAAAACCCATCGGACTCCAAGGGCCCTGGGAGGGCATTTGCCAGGATGCCAGCTCAGGGCTCAGAGTCCAGCCTGGTATAGCTTCTCCCTGAGCTGCACTGGCTCTGGGTTCTGTTTGCGACCTTACTTGAAGTCTGCGTACGATGGCTCTCGTACCTGGCGGGGTGGGTGGGGGTGGGGCCACCGTCACGAGGATGCTGTTGCTGCGTGTGCAGCTCAGGGCATCTGGAAGCACCACCTGGAGAAGTCAACGTGAAGTTGAAAGGAGTCACGGCTGCAATCTGGAATTTGTAGTGTTTTCATGAAAGAGCTGGAATTTTACAAGGGAGGAAAAATGTTCTGTGGACTTCCAAAACATCTGTTATTGACTCGGTTTTAAATGGAGATACTTTTGATGTTGGCTGTGTGAGAGCTTACCGCATTCAGTGTTTGTGAATGACTTCATGAAAGGTTGTGTTTGCAGTGGAACTCCAGCTACTTTGTGCTTGTAATCGAGTGGGACGCGGTTGTTAGATCCAAAGAAACGTGGGAACCGGTGAATAATACAACCTGTCACTGTCAGGTGGGGGCCGTGTGCGCCCAGGCGTGCATGCAGGGGAGCTGCCAGCACGAAGGGGAGTGAATTCTAGACTCCAGGCTGGAGCAGCAAGTTCTCAGGAAAAAATAAATCCAGAGTTTAAATTATTTCCTATTAAGAGTTGCTAAGCAACATCTCACTTAGCTTCCCCAGCATTCACTATTTCAGATTTCCTTTTCTCAGCAGCCTCTAATCCCATCCTCACCCAACTCAGGGAGAGGAGTGAGGGATGTACCCTCAAGTCAAATAAGAGGTTTGCATGGAGGAGCCTTTACAGTAAACTTTTAGATTCAGGGTAAACAAATACTTGGGGAGAACAGGTGAATACTATATTTTTCCATCATCACTGAGAGATTTGTTCCTTTCATTCTATATTTGCAATGCTATATACAAATACATATATATATATATTATATATATGTATATATCTTTTTTTTTAAAAAGATTTTATTTATTTATTTGACAGAGATAGAGACAGCCAGCGAGAGAGGGAACACAAGCAGGGGGAGTGGGAGAGGAAGAAGCAGGCTCATAGTGGAAGAGCCTGATGTGGGGCTCGATCCCATAACGCCGGGATCACGCCCTGAGCCGAAGGCAGACTCTTAACCTCTGTGCCACCCAGGCACCCCTATGTATATATCTTTTGAATATAATTTTCTTATTTGTAGAATGGACTTAAATATTTTCACATACGACAGGTTCTCATGGCGTCCTGTATGTCTTGTCCACTGTGTCACTAGCTCTTTCCAGCTGGGGCTTTACGTATCTCTCTGTTTCTAACCCCCAGCCCAGCACCCAGTGTGGTGGACACAGAGGGGCAGGCTGGGTACCAGTCATGCTGGGAAGGGTTGTTAAGGTGCTGGGTGAGGAATGGGGTAGGTGGTGGTGGGGAAGGGGGGAGAGGGGAGGAGGGGTCCAGTTCTGCCTAAAGATGGTCTCTTGAATATTTTAAGCCCTGCTCTGGCCAAATGGAGTCTTCCTTCTATGTATTTTTGTCCAAAGGTTTGTGTTCTCTGCTGGGGATGATAGCAAGAATAAAACATTTCCCAGAGATTCACATCATGTACTTTTTAGACTTTACGGCCTCAGAATGGAGTTTATAATCATGTGTGCATCTCAGCTTCACCACCACAACAAAAGGGGCATTTCTCTCTGCTCTTGGGGCGTGCCCAGACCCCCCACCCCGTAGCTGCCAGGACTGTCACCCTCCAGAATGCACTTGGGAGTCGTGGCTCCTCGTGGCTGCTATAAAGCTTGTGGCCCACGTGCAGAGATGGTGCCAGGAACTCTCCGGAGTGGTTTCAGAGAGAAGATGTTCACCAAGAAGGGGGAGCTGGCTTCGGCCCCCGGGTGAACGTGCAGCTTGGGGCCACGTGCAGAGTTCAGGGCCGTAGCAGCGTCTCAGGGCTGCCAGAACCAGGTTCTACTAATTGAGTAGCTTGGGACAGTACACCTCTATTGCCTTCCAGTTCTAGAGGCCACAGGTCCAAAATCCAGGTGTGGCAGGGCCACGCTCGCTCTGACATCAGAGGAGAATCCCTCCCTGCATCTTGCCAGCTTCTCGTGGTGGGCTGCCAATCACGGGCATCCCTCTGACTGCAGTTACATAACCAGCCTCTGCCTCTGTCCTCATGTGGTGTTCTCCCTGGGGCTGTGTGTCGGCACACGGCTGTTTCCTTGTAGGGACCTCAGCCATACGGTGGGCAGCCTACTCTTGCATGAACTTGTCTTCACTAGTTACATCTGCAGTGACCCTGTTTCCAAATAAGCCCATGTTCTGGGGTTCTGGGGTTAGGACTTCAACAGAGCTTCTTCTCTTTTCTTCTTCTCTCTCTTTCTGTCTCTCTCTCTCTCTCTCTCTCTCTTTTTTTTTTTTTTTTTTTGCATGGGTACATAATTTAACCCATATGAGGTACGAGGGGACTGGGGTGAGAGGAGCTGTGGGTCTTTTTTCCACTTGCTCACGGTGAACATAAATCACACATGACCTCGTCCGCGCTTGCAGCTGCTCCATGGTACGTGGGCCCTGTGTAAAATGCCAGTGCACGGCCCCAGGTTCAAAATGTGTTATGAGTTTTAACACAGTCTCCGCAGGGCATTAGACCCCAGCGGTCCCTTCTAAGCACGGGTCCTGTGTGGCTGCACAGGTGTGCTTGCGCCTGGGGCTGGGAGGGCTGCAGGGTGGTCTCCAGTTGGAAGGCTCGGGATTAGACGGCTGGTAGCAGGTTGATGGAGGTGGGAGGCTGCTTGCTCTTCCTGCCCCCCTGGCTTTGCTTCGGGGAGGCGATGAGGCTGGTGGGACACAAGCGTCCTTCTGGTGTAGGAATGCCCCACACCTCAAGAGGAAATCAGTGAGAAGAGAAGATGGGGGGAATTAGGAGAGAGTTTGAAATGGTTGCTTGTCACTGCTGGGGGAAAGAAAACCCCAGAACAGAAAACCGTCCTGAGCTGAAGGTGGAGTCTTTTTGCCAAATATGTGTTTCAGCTCTGCCACATGTGGTCGATGACTGCTTTCATTCGTTTGTTTAAATTCAACATGTTTTAAAGAGCAGCTTTCGTTCTCGAGGTTCTGTTAATATATACCACTCTCTTGGAGTACAGATTGTGTTACATTTATTTTGTCATAAGCCGGTTTTAGCAATTTTGCTGTCTAATAAATTCAAAGCGGAGATTAATAAGCATACTTTTAAAATCATCTGGTGATAATTCTACTCAAAGAGGATAGCATTTCAAATGTCCAGTTCTGAACACCGATGAAGTAATGGTGACTCCCACCTTAAACAATGGAAAAATGGGACAAAATACACGGAATGTTGGTTTTGAGACACTGGCTAAGGAATGCTACAGGGAAGTGACCTTTATAGAAAGGGAAACAAAATGGCGGGGGGGAGTCTACGATTGCCCCACCTTCCTGCCTCAAGAGAGCCTCCAGGCAGCAGCACAGGGAGGCAGACCCCAAACAGAGCTCAGCAGTTCCGTGAAGTTGAAAAAACAGAGGTCAGAGTTTGGAGAGGTAAAGGCACTGGCATTCTCAGGACAGGAAACCAAAGTGGAGAGATGAGAGAGTTACAGAGAGAGAGAGAGAGAGAGAAAGCTCTGGAGTCTTGTAGATGGTCCTGTCACCAATTAGCCCGTGCAATGGAGGGAACCTACAGTGCCCAAGAAAGAACCTTCAGGAAAGAGCAGTTGGAGTGATTCTTGGTAGAGGGCCTGTAAGAGCAAAGTGCCGATGACAGAGGAACATTTCCTAATGTAAAGGGAATCTGTTCATCAAGAACTAACAGGTTCAAATGCCTGTGTGCCTGATAGGAGATTCAAAATAAGTGACGTGAAAATCCAGTCTTATTCAAAGATTGCACCACTCTTCACACTGATGGGACAATAAGAAAGAAAGTCAACAAAGATAGAGTAGATTTTGAAAATACTACCAAGCAGGTTGATCTGATTGGTGTGTATAGAGTACCCCACCATACAAAGCAGAGCATATGTTCCTTCAAATGCACATGGAACATTTTTCGAGATAGACCATATTCTTTTTTTTTTTTTTAAAGATTTTATTTATTTATTTGACAGAGATAGAGACAGCTAGCGAGAGAGGGAACACAAGCAGGGGGAGTGGGAGAGGAAGAAGCAGGCTCATAGCAGAGGAGCCTGATGTGGGGCTTGAACCCATAACACCGGGATCACGCCCTGAGCCGAAGGCAGACGCTTAACCGCTGTACCACCCAGGCGCCCCGAGATAGACCATATTCTTGACTGTAAAAGTCCCCTTGAGTGTAAAAGGATTACTATCATACAAAGTATGTCCTTTGACCATAATGAACTTCAAGAGAAATTATTAACGCAAAGAAATTTGGAAAATCAATCAGTAATTGGAAACTAAGCAACACATTTCTAAATAGCCCAGGAGTCCAGGAAGAAATTACAAGGGGGATCAGAAAGTATGTTGAACTGAATGAAATGAAAATGTGATGCTTCACAACTTGGGGGATGCACCCTAAAGGGGGCTTGCAGGGAACTTATTGTATTGATTATTTATACTGCAAAAGGTGAAGGTCTGGCTACAGTCACTCAGGCTTTCACCTTCAGAAACTAGAAGGAGTGCAAATTAGAAGAAAGGAAATTAAACAAAGGAGCAGAAAAGAATGAAGTTGTAAACAAAAAGACAATAGAGAAAAATCAATGAGACCAAAACTGGTTCTTTGAGATGGTCAATAAAATTGATAAAACTCTAATTAGACTGATCAGAAATAATGGAATAAGATGAAATTTCCAATTTTAAGAATATGAGAGGGATAGTCACTCTAGGTCCTACAGTCTTTAAAAGGTAAAGAAATATTATGGCGATAAATCCCACATCTAGATGAAATGGAAGAGTTCCTTGAAAAGCAAACTAACAGAGCTCATTTAAGAAGGAATAGATAGCCTGAATAGACTTATATGTATAAAATAACTTGAATATGTAGTTAAATATCTTCCCACAAAGAAAACTCAGGTTCAAATGTCTCTCTTGGTGAATTCTTACCAAAATTTTAGGATAAAATAATCCCGATACTACACAAATTCATCCACAAAATAGAAGAGGGAACATTTCCCAACTCATGTCATGAGGCCACCATTACTCTGATACTAAAACCAAAGGCCTTACAAAGAAAGAAAACTAAGACCCAAACTGTCATGAAAAAGAAGATAAAATATGTATTATATATATACATATATTTTATATGTAAATTATAACATGACTAAATAGAGTTTCTCTCAAGAATTCAAAGTTGGTTTAACATTAAAAAAAATCAGTTGGTGTGATTCATCCCATTGACAGATCACATCAGTAAATGCACTACTCTCATTTCTGGAGACGCAGAGGAGGGATTGGACACAACTCGACACCTGTTCACGGATCGTTTCTTGGCGGTCTAGGAGTAGAAGGAAACCACCTCTGACTGCATTTGCGAAAAAGTGTAGCATGGTTCCTGCTAGTGAAAGACTGAACGCTGTCCCCCTGCGATCCAGAGTAAGGTCAGGGTGCTTACTCCCGCCATGTCTCCTCAACATTGTACAGACCCCCTAGCTAGTGTAGACGGCGAGAAGCAGCAACGAAAGACATGCGGACTAGAAAAAAAGATGTCAAGTGACTCTGTGTGTGTGAAAAAGTACGAGAAAAGATTGTAAACTATTTTATTAATGATTTTTAAATCTCAGTACTTGATAAAATGATAATATTTGGGGAAAAATAGGCTAAATATGATGTGTTGTTAAAATCAAATTTACTTACTTTTAATGGGACTGCTAAAAAATTTACTATTAGATGTCGTGGACTGCATTGTGTGTGCACGGAATAATATTGCTCAAATGGAAAACCCTATGCAACCTGAAAACACTACCAGAGCTAGTAAGTGGCTTAGTGAGGTTGCATTGTATAAGATTGAGTTATAGAAATACCCTGTAGTCCTGTATATTAGAACCTTCTAATCAGAAACTTAAAAAAAAGCCATATAATATAGCATCAAAAACATTAAATATTTAGGAATAAGTTTGAGCAAATGTGTATAACTGTAAATTAAAGAAATGAATACGTAGAGAGAGGCAGAGTCTGTCCATGGGTCCAAAGACTTGATGTTCAGTTGCCAGTGCTGCCCAAATTCACGCTCTGTAGGTCCAACGCGACTCAGTGAAAATTCCAGCAAGCTTTTTTGTAGGGAGTAACGAGCTGATTCTAACATGTGGTTGGACGTGTGAAAGCCCTAAGATAGTCAAAACAAATTTGAGAAAGCAAAGCATAGAGAGGTTATCCTACTGGATTCAGGACTTCTTATAAAACTACGGTAATCAGCATAGTGCAGTATTCATGTAACAGCAGACACTTAGGCCAGTGGGATTCAACAGATTGTCCAGAAATAGCCCCACGCATATACACGGTCAGTTTATGTTTGACTGTATTCCAGGCCAGTTCGGTGGGGAATGTGTAAGCTTTTCAACTATAGCTGCTGAAAATGTTGCCTATCTGTGTGCAAAGCAATAAACTTTCACCCAGAGCTCACGCAGTGCATAAAAATGAACTGAAAATGGATTGTAGACTTAAAATTTAGTTCTAAAACTGTAACACGTGTAGAAGAAAACATGAAAGAAGATCTCGGTACCCTTGGGTTAGAAAGCTGTTTCGTAAACAGAACACCAAAAATCGTGACCTATTAAATGGGGGGGGGGACAACCCATGGATAGGATTTGATCGAAGTTAAAAACTTTTACTATTCAAAGGCACTTGGAAGAATGGGACCATGTGAGCTACAGACCGGGCAAAACAGGTCCAAAACATATATCATACCCGACAAAGGACTTGTGCTTTGGGCGTATAACAGATCCTTACAACCCAATTTTACCTGTTGTTTCTTAAAATCTAATTTTTATCTTTTGAAGCAGTCTCACACCCAGTGTGGGGCGCGAACTCGTAACCCCAAGATCAAGAGTCTCACGCTGCACCGACTGAGCCAGCCAGGTGACCCCCCCCATTTTACCTCAGTAAAGGTGTGAAAATGGTATATGAGGTTTTGTAGCATGCGAGGAATTTTCACATACTCCATTTCACATTATTGATACAGAGGTTTTATGACTTGTCAAAAACACGTAGCAGGTCTCGGGGTGGAACCCACTGCTACTCCCCTGCATTCAGATGTGTTGGCTTGCCAGCTCTTGGCTGTGTCCCCTCCTTGCCTTTATAATGGCTACGAGAGTGGAGAGATCTTTAAGGAGAATAAAGTCATTCTAAGAGAATGGCAGTATTTCCATTTTTATCAAGTCTGAGGAGGACATGATTCCTTGAGCAAAGTTTTATTATCTATTAAACTTTTTAAAAGATGGGCAGATCAATTGCTGAGTTGTTTGAAATTCAGTTTCTGTTCAGCCTGTTTTTTAAAAGAATATTTTCCATTTTTTAAAAAAGATTTAAAAAAATTTTTTTTTATTATATTATGTTAGTCACCATACAGTGTTTTATTTATTTGAGACAGAGATAGCCACAGAGAGAGCATGAGCAGGGAGGAGAGGGAGAAGCAGGTTCCCTGCTAAGCAGGAAGCTCAGCTTGGGGCTCGATCCCGGGACTCTGGGATCAGGACCTGAGCCAAAGGCAGTCACGCTTAACTGACTGAGCCACCCAGGCGCCCCAAGAATATTTTCCATTGAATGTGATACACACATACAAAATGTCTGGGTCATCATCTATTTTCTGTAATGCTTTTGGTATGCAAAAATCACTGTTAGGATTCTTTTTACCCCCTGATGGGGGATATTGCTGAAGAACCAAATATCTCGAGAGGCATAAAAACACAGATGCATTACTCTAGAAGTTGTGAAACGATGAAATAACGTTCACTTCTTGTAGAGAGACAGACTTATTTTCTTGTAGAAGGGAAATAAATGGGAGTATATTATAAAATTAAAAAAAAATCAAATCTCACTTTGTCCTTTTAGCCCACATGTGAGTCAACAGAGCAGGGTGTGGGAGGGAGAGCTCACAAAGTCCCTGTCTTGTGAGGTAGGGGGGAGGTAGCATGGGGTCACATCGGGCGCACTGTTCGGCGGGCAGAAAAATGAATGCATGCAATAAATCAACAAAAGAAAGAAATTGATGACCTTACAGAAAAAAAAATCAGATGCCCACTTCATCCCAGATAAAAATCTGAGTTCTAGGTGGATTAAAATCTAAATGAGGAAAAGCACATCGTTAAGGTTTTCGTAAAAATGTAGAGGGAAAGCTCTTCCTACCAGTGTTATAGAGAACCCTGGAAATCAGCCATGGGAAGCAGAAAACAGACAAAAAGCTCAAAACACACTATGAAAGGAGAGTGACGAACAGAAGAAAGACCCATCCTAATTCTCGTTATTGCTCTGTCAATATGCAAGAGACGGTCTTCCGTGTGCGCCCAGGGATGCGTGTGGACAAACCAGTGGGGGAGCCCGATAAATCAGTTACAGTGTTTTCCCTCAGTGAAACGCTACCTAAGAATCCAATGAACAAAATAGATCTACTGACATCAACACCGATAAATCTTTAAAGCAAAGTGTTGAGTGAAACAGGAAGTTTCACAAATCATACTGATTATATATGTGTCTACATTTTGAATACTCAGGAGCACAGTCATTGCATGAAAACACAGATGAGAAAGGGTAACCTCCCGATCTTTGCCTCCTGCCTTTTTCTGGGCAAGGAGGGGAGAATGTGAAAGGGAGATTTTAGCTCTAACTTCCCCAGGGTCTGTGTGTTTCCTAAATACACGTAGTACACGTGGAAGTATTGCATCCCAGGCTAATTTACAATCATGTGCAGGGTCCAAGGTGATTTGTGGGGGGGCTGTCCTATTATTTGTTGTACTTCTAAAATTCTGGTTTTACTGGTTTTGGGTTTTTTTTTTTTAAAACCTTTTATAGTAAAATTTTAATATTAAAAGGAAATCAGAGGTACTGAATAGAACTCTGCCTTTGACCTGCATTTGCTGGCTGGTTTTGAGAATCCAGCCCCATTATCTGCCTCACTGCTGAGGGCCGTCCCCCCACTGCTCCCTCACCCCACAGCCTCCGTTATGATGTTCACCATCATGAAAACCAACCCTTCTCCCCCCACCCCCCAAATTTGTGTTATTGTATCTAGTTTTAATGAGAAGTGTTCTATTTCTGAAACTTAAAAATCATGATAGAGCGCTCTACAAATGCCAGGGAATATAATACTGAATGATGGTGGGATGTGGTCCCTGGGATCTGCATTTGACAATGAATGAAAACCTAGTCAAAGGTTCAAAGATTATGCTCATTTATAATAAATAACTAAAAGGTGACATCGTTACATTTACTTGGAATAAATACTGGGGGGATTAATGGCCATAATCCTTAAATCCTATAAAGCGGTTCTTATTATAATTAAATATTAATTATTTTTGTTGGTTCCCAGCTATTCTAAAAAAATAAACAACAACCCAAAACCACACACAGCAAACTATTAAAGAAATATAATGAGAGTGATTAAAGCAAAGGTCTTTGGCCTTGAAAGATGCATGCTCCGGAGGGTGACATGGCTGTATCTTTTAGCAGTTTTTCCTGCTGACCCATGTGATGACAATTATCTCATTAGCATGGAAAAATTAAATAATTGTAGATTGATCAAAATCCTGCCACTCTCTTCCTTCAGCTGTCTTCTGCATGTCTTCTCCGAAGGACATGCTATAGTCTAACTGCAAGGACACAGTGTGTGCTGGTAGGCACTTGCTCACCATCTCCCGCTTTGATTTCCATGTCAGCTTCCTGCTGCACACATCTCTGAGGAAGACGAAGCTCAGAATCTAGATAGGATAATTGATACTTAACTTCTTGCCTTGTTGGAAATGCAGAGGCTAAGTAGGAGACAGATGGATGCTGCATGCTTTTAGGGTGAGCACAGACTCGCAGGGCTGTCTTAGGAACTAAAAGTAGAAACACGCCTTTATCATTGAGAGGGCATCTATCTCCTGGTCTCTGGTGTGGCCTCCGGTTATTCGTGAGTTTCACGGTGAGGGGAGAGCACAGAGTCCCTAGACCTCATGGGGTGGTAGTAGGGCCCTACATAGGTGTACTCCAGTGTCATGATTATAAGGAGCCAGTGTTTCAGCCAGGATTTCTTGGGTGTCTGTCTTGTAGGAGGTCTGCATGGGTCCAGAATCTTCTTTAAATTGCTTTATAGGATGATCTGATTGTGAGGAGTTCACTTTCACCCAAAATGCCAATTTATGATTTTATTGCTACTCAGAGAATGCTCCTGTCTGCTAACCAAATACCGTCTTGAGGGTGTTGGTGTGCCTGGGAACCCTGTTCGCTGTGTGCGTGTTGAAGAGCAGACCAGAACTGGGTGGGTTATGGCTCTCCTTGGGCATTTTATTCAAGCCACAACAGAGTCTGAGGAATATCACTGTTGTGCAGTGAGGTTGCTGCTTTTGGCAGGTTATGTTGGGCAAAAGTCTTGGGCTCTGCCGCTTGGGATCAGTATCAACATCTGGCTAATACTCAATACTCAAGTCAACCAACTTCAGATCCCGTCCATAAAAAGTGGTGCAGGGGAAGAGGATGAATGTTTTTGCAACGAGAGCATTTTCCCCTCCATCGAAGGAAAACTGATGCTTGCTTTGGCTGACATCTTCCTTTCTGGCTGCCCCTTCACTCATTATTCAGACATGTCTCAGTGTGAGAACTTGTCCCTTTGTCAGATGACGTCATTGGGATCGCCCACAGGACCTGGAGTCTGGCCAGAAGGGATGGTTGAGCACATCAGGACACTCATTTCTAGGCACTGTTAACACTCCCATTGCAGATAAGCGGTTACTTAATTAAATGAATAACTTTTCCTTTAGAGTCCAAAAAGATTTCTGAGTCCAGTTAGGGGTTAAAAAAAGGCCCTAGGAGTATTTGGAGAATGTATTAACTGCTAAAGGAACGGCTAAGCTTTCTTTCTGATTTTCAGGACAGAAGGTTGTGCATGTGTGGTCAGTGGTGGGAATGGTGCCTTCCAGAGCATGGTAGCCAAACCCAGCTCCAGCCTCACTCGTAACCCTGAGGGGCTCATGCCCAGCACGATTAAACAGAGAGCTTGGACACCTATACCTGTTAGATACGAACCATATGCTCAGGTTGGTGGGTATTTTTTTTTTCCCTGACAAGGAATAAAGTAACTTAGTAATGGTGGATTTCTGTAGATAAAGGCTACTGTTGAAATTTTAGAAGCTCTTGGAAATCTGTCTGCTTCTTACTGTTTCTCACTTCAATTCAACAAATAGTTATTTGTAGTAACTTGTATTTGTTGTGGTAGGTGCCTGCTTCTAGGTCATGGAGTTAGGGCATGGGAACAGAAGAGGCAAACACTCCTGGCATCATGGAGCTTGCGGTGCAGCCAGGAAAAGAGTAAGCATAATACGCAACACATTGCTAAGTTATAGACTTTGTTGGGCATGGCGAGTATTACTGGGAAGGGAGGGAAGTGAGCTGGGGGAGGGGTGAGTGCTGGCAGGTTTGTAGGGATCAGTGGGATGGTGAGGGGCTGTCCCTAGAGAGCTGCCAAGGAGAAGGCCTGAGGGGTCAGCCTGGTGGTTTGGGGACAGCAGGCAGGCACATGTGAGGCAGGAACACCCGTACTCCAAGTCTGGCTTTACCACTTGCTGGCTGTGAGTGACGTAGTTTCTTTGAGCCCTACTTTCTTCTTCTGTAAAATGGGTACAATGACACTTCACAGGTCAGGTTCCAGAGCTGATGAGCGGTAAAGCCTCTAGTGCTGCGTCTGTCTCCAAGTGAAAACAGTCAGATGTTCTAGTAGGGGCAGCAATGGAGAATTTGAAGGATGCCCTGCTGAGCTGTGCTTGAGGCTCGCCCCCTGCTGTTCAGCACCGTGGGGAGCTCCCAGCGGGGGAGGGGCTGCAGTACATGGGCTTAGCCATTCCCTCCACCCGCTCACCCAGGAGCAGCACAAGGGGGTCATATCTTCATTACCCCTTTATCACCTCCACCAATGCTACAAAATATACTACTGCCTGGATACTGTGAGCGTATTTCTTCTCTGTTGCTGGCCTGACCACACAGGGAAAGCAGAATTGTGAAGAGATCATGGTCTCTTGGTAGAGTTTCTTGTATATAGTGTTTTTTGTTAGCCTTTTTTAAAGAACTGTAGATACTTAAAATGCTTACATACACGTATGAATGTACATATATTATATGTATCGAAGCCTCATTAATGTCACATATTCTTAATGAAAGGACTCATAATCCATTAGGCTATGGAGTTAAATGAAATAATTCTGTCTGCTATGAATGAGAAGGTGTCACTGAGGGAGAAGTTCCAGGGCACAGAAGTGAGTCTGATTTTAAGAGACACTGCGGAGGAAGAAGGCGTGGCACTTCCTGTCCTGAGGGGAGCGAGGGAGAGGCCGACGAGTGCACGTGCGCCCACACACACACACAGAGGCTGCAGGTTTTGCATCTGGGGCAGATGAGAAGCAGGAGGAGCTCAGGTGGGCATGAAGGGGTGTCATACCGTCTGGGAGAGGGTGTCTGGGAGTCAGACGATGGTGTGGAGCCCAAGAGAAAAGTAGGGATGCGAGTGTCATTGTGGTGGAACCCAGGGCTGATGGATAGGATGGGGAGACCTCCCCGGAAGGCCAGAGAGGTAAGGGAAGTCACAGACTGCTGTGAGCGCATGGTGACCTCCTGGCCACAGATGGAGAAACTTTGCAGCTGGAGACTCTGCACAGGTGTCAGGAAGAAGGAGGACTGGCGCTTTCTACCATTGAACAGCCTCCCAGTTACACGCGGTGAGTCCATTCTAGAGATCTGTACACGGTAGCACTGCCTGTAGGCAGCAATACTGAGTGCAGCCCTCAGACCGTGGGGTTAAGAGGGTAAATAATCACGTGGGGACACCTGGGTGGCTTAGTCGGTTAAGCGTCTGATTTCGACTCAGGTCATGATCCCGGGGTCATGAGATCGAGCCCAGCATTGGGCTCCCTGCTCAATGGGGAGTCTGCTTCTCCCTCTCTCTTTCTCTCCCTCTGCCCTTCCCCCCTCAAGTAAATAAATAAAATCTTTAAAAAAAGAGGGAAAATATCATATTGAGTGTTTGTACCACACGAAAGGGGGTGTGAGAGGACACTTGGAGGTGATGAATATGCTTAGTACCTTGATTGTGGTGACAGTTTCACAGGTGGATGCAAAGCTGCAAACACATCAAACTGTACACGTTAAGTACGTCCACTTTTTGTATAAATAAAGCCATTTTTTTTTAAAGATTTTATTTATTTATTCGACAGAGATAGAGACAGCCAGCGAGAGAGGGAACACAAGCAGGGGGAGTGGGAGAGGAAGAAGCAGGCTCATAGCAGAGGAGCCTGATGTGGGGCTCGCCCATAACGCCGGGATCACGCCCTGAGCCGAAGGCAGACGCTTAACCGCTGTGCCACCCAGGCGCCCCAATAAAGCCATTTTTTTAAGAGAGAAAAGAAGTATAAATAACTAAGCAAAGGCTACTTAGTCTAGGCTGTGCAAAATTTGAAATTAAATGGCAAGAACATCTTTCCTGTCAAGATGAGGTTTCCATTGTGCATTGCTTTTTTATTTACTTAAAAACAAGCCCCCATATAGAGATTGCATTAAAACCATTTAGTAAAAGATGTTCTTGATTTTCTTTCACAGGAAGGTAGATGATTCATTGAAGAAATGTACTTTGTGGGCGCAGCTTTTATGATTATGCTCCAAAATGTTTAATTACAGGAGCTTTTTAAGTATTTTTTTTCCTAAGCTACTTTTTAAATCTTTTCATTTAGCTTTTCAGAGTTGAAGCATGGATTTTAAAAGAGGAGCTATTATCTGAGCCTATTTTAACTTGGACATCTTGGATGTAGTCCTTCCACACTCTGCATGCAAATCCCACTCTTTGTGTCCTCCTGTGTCCTTTTCAGTGTGCCCTCCAGAGTTGCCCCAAACACTGTGCTGTTGGGTTAAGAGGGGAAATGTAGGCCCAGCTCCATCCATGAGGATCAGAGATTCCAGTGGCCCTTCACTGTGAGAAATTTCTTAGAGATAGAGAGGAATCCGGGAAGCTAGAGACGTGACTCCAAATGTCAAAGCAAAACAAAACAGAATTTCGGATTAAAAAAATCAATACATATTAAGTGAAATCTGTCAGATGAGCCAGAAAACCAGAAGTGTTGCCCCGGAAGCCTGGGAAGAAGAGGCAGGCTGTCTCAGGGCTGGGGAGGCTGTAGGGCAGCCCTGGGAGGTACCAGTGCTGCTGCTACCGCGTGACAGATGAGGGGCCAGATCCCAGGGACCCCGCTCAGGCTGCCTGCTGGGGGACGGAGCCTCTGGACTTGGGCATGGCTGGCTGGCTGGTTGCTTTTGGAGGACATGAACCCACCAAGAGTCTGAGTGAGGGTGTGGAGGGTGGGACATTTCTAGGGGCACAGTTCTGTTAGGAGAGGGGTTTCAAACGTCCTGGACAAAATCAAGTAACTGAGGCACACACACACCTTGACTTGCAAGAGCCCCTGGGGTTTGGAGGTGAGGCTTCCAGCAATGCCACTGAGAGCCCTTTTGCGGACTGGTGCACGGGAGACAGGGAAGTGGAATTAGTGGAATTAAATCACTGGGCATGGTTGCTGCCTGCTTTCGAATGGCTGAACTTTCTAAATAGCCTCCAGTAATTATTTACTTGTACAGACACGTACCTATACTTATGTATGTACAGATTTTTTAAAATATCAGTATTAATACTAATTTTATCTGCATATAAAGCTTGCTTTATGTCTCCCCCTGCTGCTTCTGCCTCTAACTGCTTTCTCTTGTTGCGTTGTCTACCCCGCTATGACCGTACTTCACAGCTGCCGTAACAGTTGGCACTTGTGGGGCGCCTGGGTGGCTCAGTTGTTAAGCGTCTGCCTTCAGCTCAGGGTGTGATCCCAGAGTCCTGGGATCAAGCCCCACATCAGGCTCCTCCGCAGGGAGCCTGCTTCTTTCTCTCCCACTCCCCCTGCTTGTGTTCCCTCTCTTGCTGGCAGTCTCTGTCAAATAAATAAATAAATAAATCTTAAAAAAAAAAAAGTGCTCATTCTCTTAAAACAAAACAAAACAAAACAAAACAATTGGCATTTGTGTTCCTCACTTCTGTCGGACTGTCTCCAGACATTCCTCACCAAGTGAGATCCTAGCATGGGGACTAAGACTTTTATTTACGTAATTACTTTTAATGTTAAGTAAGTATCTATCAACTCCTCTTTTACCCAGTGTTTTTATAAAAAATCATCATTGAATTATGTTAAATGCTTTTTTGACATCTTTAGAATGGATTCTATAGATCCCTTAATATAATTACCTTTCTTTAAGGATTTGGATTGTTCATTGTGGTCTCTGGCATCATACAGTGTTGCGTTTGTCTGCTTCTCAATAACCTTTGTCCCGCATTCCAGCATGTCTGGTACCAAAATCATAACCCCAAATTAAATGTTATTGCTTTTGCCAGGCATACCCTTTCATATCCTTTTATTTTTAATCTCTCTGGGATATTTTACCAGTTTCTTTTATATAGAATGGAATCATTGTTTTCAAGCATGAAATATTTTTTAATAGGTTAGAGCCATTTGCATGATTTTAAAGAAGATTTATTTATTTATGTATTTATGTATTTATTTAAGAGAGAGAGAGAGAGCACAGGCAAAGGAAGAAACAGGCAGAGGGAGAAGCAGGCTCCTCGCTGAGCAGGGAGCCAGATGTGGGACTCCACCCCAGGACCCTGCAATCATGACCCGAGCTGAAGGCAGATGCCCAACGAACTGAGCCACCCAGGTGCCCCCCCCCCAAGTTCTTAAAGATACTGTTCCTGCTACCTGTTCTCTTGTCCTCAGGTGATGGATGGATGTCTTCACCTTGAGAGCACATCACATTTACATGCTCCTGTCCCGCTCCTTTCAGTCCCAGTTTATCATCAGATAAACGTGCTTCGTGCCCACTGCCAGCTCCTACTCAGAAGCTCCCCAGGCCCCCAGGCTTGTTCTTGGGGAGATCCCTCCAAAAGCGCTCGTGGGAACAAAAGCCCTGAGTTCCTTCGTGACTCGAGGTTCTTTCCCATCCTCTCCATCACCGCTGTTCTTACGTCTCCCTAATTCAGGGCCTAGGTGTCTCTGGCCTGGATTGTCCTTTATGCAGAAGTTTCAGACATTGGCCGTGGCTGTTTCTGCCTCCAGAGAGGAAGGGGCTTGTAGCGTAATTCCTAACGGTAGGGACCCCTCCCTTCCCGGGACGTGGCAGGGACAAAGGGGAGATGCACTTCCAGGCTGTCACCGGTGCCATGCTGCTTCAGGGCAATTCCTAGGTCTGTCATCTCCAGATCCACTCCCAGACTTCGTCAACTGTTATTTTTTGCCTTCTTTTGTTTGCCTGGTTTTTTGCTGCTAGAAGCTTCCACTCCAGCAGACCCACAGCTGGGAGAAATGGGGGGGGGGCTCATCATTTTGCATAGCAGAGGCAGCCAGGGTGCCTGCTGGAGGGGGTGCAGGGGTGTGGGGCCTGCAAGAAAGGGGTGCCCAGTGGCCAGAGTGTAAGGTGCTGTCATGGAACCAGACCTGAGCAAGATGTCTTGCACTGGCTGTTGGCTGAAAGGTGTGGCTGCAGGCAAAATCGAGAGCAAAGTGCCCCAGAGGGCTGGAGCCGAGCTGGAGAGCCTGGCGGGGAGACCAGTCAGGGGCAGAATGCCTGGGCCTTCAGAAACTTTTCTGGAGGGCCTGGGGCTCCTGTAGAAGGGAGGTGGGAGGCTGGAGAGCTTTACTGAGAGAGATCCCTTAGGAGGCCTGTCCCGTGCTGGTGGTGCAGGTACCCTCCTGAGGGCCCCCTGCTCACCACATCTCCTGTGTTGGTCTGGGAATATCTGGAACTTTGGTTTACCCTGAGGCCTCTGGACCCTGAGATAAGGACAGAGCCTTCTGGTCACTGTTGCCCCTAGCTGCGGATCTCAGTTTCCACAGGGATTTACAGATTTTGTCCTACCTGCCTCATTGTCATGAGAATAAATTAAAGATGCCGAAGAATGCCAGGCACAGGCCCAAATCAGGCGATGGCGTCTGTTCTCTTTCCTTGTTCGGGGTGGTTAACACAGGAGCGCCTCCCCCAGCGCCTCCTGGGCTGGGCTTTCTCTTGCTTCCCTGTGTCTAGTTTAGTTTAATCCAAGGCCTGGGCCAGTCTTGTGCTCCGTGTTGAGCAGGTTCATTTGTTATTGATTATCTTTTCAAGTTCAGAAACTCACTGAACAAATCCACAAACGCACCCTTTCTAACCTTAAACATTGAAACTCTCCTTCCTGTTAAAATGTTGCCCCACAAAATAGGCTGAGAAACAAAGTCACCTTTCTTCTTAGAGCGAGGGCTTCTGATGCGCTGTCCTGTGATCCTCTGGCTTAGCGTCTCAGGAGCAGGACTGTCAGTGTGGTATTGAACGCCAAACAGAACAAGAGCCAACAGATGCCACTCCACTTAGGCTGTGCTCCCGAACAGGACGAGCACCAAAATAAATAAAAATAAAATGGAAAATTGTTATTCCCCTGGTGAGATATGTAATAACCGACAACGGAAACTGGGAGGCAAAGGTCATTGACTTTCTAGTTTGGAAACAGCCAAGTGGATGTGGTGTATTTCATTTCCACTTCCCGCTAAGGAAAACAGTTGCACGTATTTCACAATGTGTGGTATGAATATCCCATCGATTCCTGCATTGCTGCCTTGTCCCTGTAGGTCTCCATCCATCACGTCCAGACGTGGCTCAGCGTTTCTGTTCTCCCAAAGTCTGGCAGAAGACTTCTGTAGGAGAGCGAGGCAGCCATGCTCTGCTCTAAGATCGGGTTTTGTTACAGGAGTTGTGGCAGAGTGGAAGTGCATTCCCGTGCGGTGCAGAAAATGAAATTCGCGGGCACATGCACCTTGCAGAGCTGACCCTATGCCCGTTTTGGAAGTTTCTGTTGGGTGTTTTCCTCTACACTGACGTGTTCTTGAGCGCATATTCTGTTCTTAGTTTAGTAGCTTGCCTTTTCCACATGTATTTAAAATTATTCATTGGCATTAATTTAACTTCCTGCACAATTCGCCTCTTCTTGTTAGATGTTTAGGTTACTCAAAAATTTCCCATTATTATCATCGTGCTGTGATGCCCTCCCTTACGTATAGAGCAGTTTCTGTGCTTTTTTAGTCATCTCTTGGCATAGATTACAAAAAGTGAAATTGCTGGTCCAAAAGAGTATTAATAAGTTCTAGAGTATACTTCCAACAGCTTTGTAAGGAAGATCTGATATGTTACTCCCCACCTATGAAATAGAGTTCATACTTTTTTTTTAAACCACAAAGACTTTAATCATACCTGTTGTCTTTCCTGCGTCTGTTTGTGTGATACATAATATAACGACTATTCATTTGAGGCTAAGATGAATAAAATTAGTGATTACAGCCGTGACTTACACGGTTGTCCCTGCTGACGTTCTGTTATTCTGTTAGCAAAGAGAGGCCCCACCTGTCCTATCATGTGTAAGAGAGACTGAGATCCAAAAGTCCACCTGAGATGGGAGGGCCATGGTTCGATGCTGTTCCACCAGCACTGGTAACTCAGCTGATGGAATGATCCTTAAACTGCGTATCTGAGAGAGCAGTCTCCAGTAAATGTGATGATACCATTCATTATGCAGGATTAAAATAATACAAATACCTAAGCAATTAAACATAACCACAAATCTATGTAATATATACATTTTATGAATCATTATGTTATAGAAATCAGGATGGCTGTTCAAACAGTCACATTCCCAAGTAATGCAGTGGCTCCCTTGTTGAGAGACTGACTTTCTCCTTATTGGAAAGCTGGTAAGAGCCCCTAGGAGGGAGGGAGGAGGGGCTCTCTGCATTCAGTCTGAACCCTCAGTTTAAAAATCATCTAAGATTCTGTGTGTGTGTGCGTGTGTATATTTTTAAGGATTAGTTATTTTAGAGGGAGAGTGACATAGAGCTGGGGGAGGGGCCAAGGGAGAGGGAGAATCCCAAGCAGACTCTCTGTTGAATGCAGAGCCCTACTAAAGCTTTTCTTTTGGAGGCACCTGGGTGGCTCAGTTGGTGAAGCATCTGCCTTCGGCTCAGGTCATGATCTCAGGGTCCTGGGATTGAGTCCCACATCAGGCTTCCTGATCAGTGGGGAGTCTGCTTCTCCCTCTCCCTCTGCCCCTCCCCCCTGCTCGCGTTCTCTCTCTGGCTCTCTCTGTCTCACACGCAAATAAATAAATAAAATCTTTAAAAAATGAAGCTTTTCATGAGAGACTTTGGACTCTGAGAAACAAACTGAGGGCTTCAGAGGGGAGGGGGATGGGGGATTGAGATAGACTGGTGATGGGTAGTAAGGAGGGCACGTATTGCTTGGTGAACTGGGTGTTATACGCAACTAATGACTCATCGAACTTTACATCAAAAACCAGGGATGTACTGTATGGTGACTAACATAATATAATAAAAAAACAAAAAAAAATAAAATAAAGCTTTTCTTCGGTGTTTGTTAACCATTTCAAAGTCCCCAAAAAGCCTGTTTAAGAGTAGCTGCTACCTTGAACAACGGAGTCATTTATACCCTGGGTGGAGATGACAAAAGGCCTGTGTAATTTTCTTTTCATCGTAAACACCCGGAATAAAGTCTATCCAGACAGTATTCCCGAAGATTCTGGCAGATTTGATATTGGATTTGAGCACTGCTGTTACTATCCGCGTTCCCCTTCATTGGCCAGCCTGAGGCTGTGATCTGTTAGATTGTCCTTGAACTGGACCGGAGTTGTTTTTCTGAGCTTATGAGAAAAAGACAAACACTACTTAGGCTTGAACTTGTAAAGTATTGGGATTTGTTGAGTGTCTTATAAATCATCATTACTTTTCCTGATCTGTATAACTGATCGCAAGTGTTTGTTTTTGCAAAAGGAAAAATAAAGATTTATAATAAAGAGCATTTGAAAACTAAAAAAAGAGTCATTGTGTAATATATGATGTTCTATGTAATATCAAGTATGTTTTATAAATTATGTATAATTTACAAAACTTATGTTTCATATAAATATACAAAACATGTTTTATAAATCAATGTATATATCATAACTTAAAACATCTATCTTGTGTATTATATAATGTATATGTTACATATAACTTACAAATACATGTTTATAATGTCTACATTTAATGTTTACAAACATTTATAATGTTTACACTAATATTCTTATATACTGTTACATAATTATATTTTGTAATAATGGTATGCATATATCATATTTAATATTTAAGTTATATAAATGAGTAAGACAATTTTATTAGAAGTTAAAATTAAGATAAATAACAGTTGTATTTGCTACTCACATCCTGAATAGATAAGGGCTTGAGATGAAATATTTTATAATTTCTGTGGGAAGGAAAGGAATCCCTTTGTACTAACATAGCATTTGCTTTGAACTTACTATTTATAGTGTATAAAATAATGAAATTCAGACTTGTCTTAATTGCAGCATTAATCATTAGTTTAAAATGAAAGCAGAACTCAGAGGTGTTTATTTTTTAAGCAAGTCAGTTTTCTAAATTATCAATTCTGATACTGACTTGAATGAAATGACTTTCGCTTGAAGAGTTGTATGTCTTTAGGGATTCAGTGTGCACTAATGATCTCTTCCACGCATAGATTGGAGGAGACCGAATAGAAATGGTTTAATGTGCCTGGAAAAAGTCAGGAGTTTTTGCCCATAAAACTCAGAGCTTCAGAGAATGCAAATATATTTCACTTACTGAAGTAAGACATTTGAAATGAAAGTGTATACACTCCATAAACCATGGATGGCATCAGCAACATGGAAAATATATGAAATATTATTGTAATTAGGCTCAAAGAAATAGTCTGCTTGCTGTGATTTTCAACACTTAAAATATTAATAGTATATGGAAACACTGTTTATTCCTGCTGTAATTTTATTTATTTATTTATTTTTTATTATTTTTTTAAAGATTTTATTTATTTATTCGACAGAGATAGAGACAGCCAGCGAGAGAGGGAACACAAGCAGGGGGAGTGGGAGAGGAAGAAGCAGGCTCCCAGGGAGGAGCCTGATGTGGGGCTCGATCTCAGAACACCGGGATCACGCCCTGAGCTGAAGGCAGACGCTTAACCGCTGTGCCACCCAGGCACCCCTCCTGCTATAATTTTAGATGTGACTCACTTTTTTTTGGAGAGAGAGACCAGAGCAGAGTGTGGGGGCAGAGGGACAGGGAAAGAGACTCTCAAGCAGGCTCCACACTCAGGCAGAGTCTGACAAGGGGCTCAGTCTCACAGCCCTGAGATTGTCACGTGAGCTGAAATCAGGAGTCGGATGCCTGACCCACTGAGCCACCCAGGTGCCCCATGACTCATATTCTTTACACTGTAGGAAAAAAGCCTTAGTTTTCAGTGCCACCATAAGTTGTGGCATTGCGGGTCATTGATGAAATGTCTGTGGTCCTGGGTGGAAATAATCTGCTGTTTTCTCTTCTAATCTTCATTTTGCCCAGCACATCTGAATAATCAATATAATTTCTTTTCTCTTTATGCTGAAATCTGATGGGACTCCGTAGTCTAATTGGCTTTCTAAAAGAGATGAGTTTATTCTTTTAATTTAGTGATATGAGTTNGGCGGGGTTGGAAACACAAAGGACAGAGACGTGCCGGCCCTGGAAGTGAGGGCTGGGACGCCGGGTGTGGGGCGCACAGCCCGGGATGCTGCAGGGTTGAGCAGCACCAACAGAAACAGAGTTAAAGTGGCCAGAACATCAGTGGAGAACGATCCGCGATCCCTCTGTTCTGAGACAGAGGCTGAATTTCAGCCGCTGCTGCTCTCTCAGAAGAGGCATAGCAAACCGCCAGGGAAAGCCGCCAGAGAACAAAAGCCCGGAAATACCGGCTCACAGGGTGCCCATCCCCATCCCCCCTCGCAAGGGACACAGAGACTCTACCCAAACAGGGTTTTCTGAGTACCTGCAGGCAGGCCCCTCCCCCAGAAGGCAGGCTGAAAAATCAAGAAGCCCACAACCCGGAGCGCCTGAGTGGCGCAGTCACCAAGCACCTGTCTTCGGATTAGGGTGTGTTTACAACGTTCCGGAAAGGAGTCCCTCATCGGGCTTCTCCACCGGGAGCCTGTGAAGGAGCCTTTTATTTGCAATATATTCGGTCATGCGGAATGGTGATCTCAGTGTTCGGTACCCACACTGAAAACATTAGCAAAACCGGAGATTTGTCGGAGATGCAGATTCTCAGGCCCCACCCCAGAACAACGGAATCAGGAACCGTCCGGTGGCCCCAGCACCTTGTGCTGCTTTCCTAAGCTCTCCAGGTGGTTCTGATGCCCTCTACAGCTGGAGAACCCTGGACGGTAAATTCTTTTCACGCAACATTCTGCTCCTGCAGTGAGGTTTCCTAATGCTAGGAAATAGGTTGTAGATGAGGTTTTGGACGAAGACCTGTCATATCAGTTAACTTTGGTAATGTGACACACCACCCCAGACTTGAGTGGCTTAAGACAGCCCTGTGGTCTCAGTGGGACAGTTCTTCTGGTCTTGGCTGGATTCCCTTATGTGTCTGTGGTCAGCTGCTGGTCGGCTGGGGGCTGGACGGTGTGGGGTGCCCTCAGCTGTGGTGCCTTGTCTGTCCTCTTCACCATCTTCCTTCCTCCAGCAAGCTGCTCCGGGCTCATAGGTGGAGGTCCTAGAGAAAGGGCAGGAGCAGAACCTCACATTTAGCCCAGGACCCCCCTCTGCCATTTGCTCTTGACCACCCAGACTCAAGGCCAGCTCTGCTTTAAGGGCTGGAGAGAAAGGCTTTACCTCCTTAGGGGAGGAGATGCAAAGTCCCCCCAAAAGGAGGGAGGGAATAAGAGGATGCAAACACTCCACCCTGCCCCCCACAGCCACAGGGATCAGTAGCCAGACAGAAGACTTGTTGGCTAAGGAATTCTGTCCCTCCTTCCTGTGGTCCATTCACATCAAAGCCTTCTGAATGTTGTGTGAAGCTGAGAAGTGGGACACAGTGGGTTCTAGAGAACAGAGGTCTTCAGAGGCCCCTACTCATCCCTGTGATCAGTGAGAATACCATGCTTGCAAATGTCAAGTAAACCTCAACATTTGATGGGGAAAAAAAAGACAACATTGTTTAAAAAGCTAAGTAGAAACAAGTAAATTTCCTGGATATCCTGTGTGATTTCTAGAATGGACTTTGCTTAATGATGACCTGTGTGCTCTCAAAGTCCCACTGGCTTCACACACGGCTGATGATGTCCCCAGGATGCCGAGAGCAGTAGTCATAGGTAGACTCGAATATTCAACACGGAGTACTCTAGTATTGTTCTGCTACTGTTTACGTTTCACGAGTGTTAGTGGTAAGTAAAAGAGTAGAAAAAGAGTAGGAAAAAAGTGATTAATGGCCTTTGGACCAAAATATAGTATGGTCCTTTATCTTATTTACAATAAGCGGACTCGTTTTGAATAGTTCGTGTTATACTTTACATTCGTCATGGCAGTAATAAACTGTTCTGTGTCTTAGTATTACACAATGAGGAAGAAGTATTTACTTGCCTTTCCACATAATTTGCTAATACAGAACTAAAGCAGTGATTGACAAACTATGATCAGATATACTTAAGACATAATTTCTATGTTTAGAGACACCCTTTCGTTCTTTTCCCATATATGTTTAGGGAAAATGAGTCACATATTCTGTTTTATTGTCACCTTACTTAGGACTTCAGCTCTCTGGCTCACAGCTTCTCGTTGATTCTACCTGCACACGTTAAATGACTCTTCTGTCTGGAATGTTGACCTCTCAAATACGTGTAAGAAAAGGTCCGTGCCCTCAGGGAGCTGGATAAGATTCAACATGGATTATCTCATTATCCAATAGACCGGTCACAGAAGGCTAGATACTATGGCAAGGACTGGTCGCCTACCACTTGCTGGTGTGCAAAGCAGAGCAGGTATAGGTCATTGGGAAGGAGTTAGGTGGGACTGATTTTGAGGGAGCCTGAAAAAAGGTGTTCAGTTTGAAGGAATTAGACCTAATGCCGCAGTGGTGGCTTGAGAGCCAGGGCCCTGATGATTCGGGTGTGGCTGAAGCAGGACTGCCGGGGGCTGGCCCAGTCGCTTTGCGTAGTGCGTCAGTCAGCCGTTGCCCCATCACGCAGAAGCACAAGTTCTCCCAGGCTCACTGGTTTAAATCGTGAAGATTATGTTTTTCACGCAGGCCTGTGGGTTGACTGGGTTCTGGCTTCTGTCAGCTGGCCCTCACTCCAGGCTGCAGGTGGGTTCAGACCTGCCCCACACATGTACAGTCTTCATGGATCAGGAGCTACTCAGCATTTTCTCATGGCAGATCCTCAGAGCACAGAGACCAAGCTCAATTTTTAAGCACTCCTAAGGCTACTGCTACCATCATGTCCACTGACTGTCCATTGGCCGAATAAGTCATGTGGCCGAGCCCAGCACCACTGGGGCTGCAGGTGTCCTCTGCCCAGAGGGGAGATGGAGTAGAGTCATCGTTTGCTGACCCGCAGTCCACACTGTTCCAGGTAGGGCAGGAAGAATCGGGGTTTTCGTGGAGCTGACGTTTATTCTCCTACATGTACACATGCTAATGCAAAATTTATTGCCATTCCTCAGTCTAATTGTTTACCTCAAACCCTTAGCCCATGTTTTGGAGAGACTATGAGATAGATTTTTTTTTTCTAGCATAGTTAGCCTCCAATTTTGAAATGGCTACCTTTTTTTTTTCTAAGAATAATATTGGCAACTTCCTAGTTGAGATTAGCGTGTGTTCCTGATTTGACCTCAAAATAGAATGGGCTACAGTTATTGTTGTGTTTATTTGGGAATGCAAATTAAAAATAAATTTGAATCATGGCATGTAACAGTAACAACTTAAATAACTTGGAATGCATTGTCCTTAGGCATTTAAGACATAATTGTGTCTTTGCAAAAATGATGGTATAATTCCATTCCACCTGCAGGGCTAAAATTATAATTAGCACAATTGATAAGCAGGGACCCTTTAAATACAGTGCTAAGAAAGCTGGAAGCATCTACTTGGCTCTTTTACTGTAAAATATAGACTATCTTAACTGTAGAACTATAGAATTTTGTTTTTTTAGCTTAAAAGTATAAATACTTAGAGGGGCGCCTGAGTGGCACAGTGGTTAAGCGTCTGCCTTCGGCTCAGGGCGTGATCCTGGCATTATGGGATCGAGCCCCACATCAGGCTCCTTCGCTATGAGCCTGCTTCTTCCTCTCCCACTCCCCCTGCTTGTGTTCCCTCTCTCACTGGCTGTCTCTATCTCTGTCGAATAAATAAATAAAATCTTTTTTAAAAAAAGTATAAATACTTAGCATTATCAAAATTAAGACTCTTGAGTTACAGTATTTAGACATCGATACTTATCAGTGGCCCAGAAGCATGGTACTAATTAAGTGACACGATAATGACTGGCATGTTCTTTAAGAGCATCTTCAAAATGAAGGTGTTAAGAAGGACAGCAATTCAGATAGAGGTTCACTTGGGGTCGATGTTAAATGTGTTGGTGTTACTCTTCCTCGGATTAAATTTTGATTTTTTTTGTTGTGGACATGGCATCCTATACACGCGTCTATATTTCTTATGGTATTAGGCAGGAATTATTATAATGTCCTTAATCTCTTTCTCCTTAGAAGGGGATGCAGAGGAGATCCCAGCCAGAAAGGAGATGGACACAGTGATGGATCTGGAAAGGTGACAGGCATTTTACATGTTGTCTTCAGCGTCACCTCTATCTGTGAAAATTAGGTTCCACTGCATTTAGGGGGAGAAACCATCGCAAACACCAGTTGTTTATACAGGAGGGGCGTTTGCCTCGGTCATACCTCAGAGAAGTCTCGAGTTAGGAGTCCAGGGTTGGGAAGGGTGCATCGTGATGCCCACGGAGACGTGGCTCCCAATTGCCAGCACCTTCTCAGGCGGCAGCTCCACTCCAGACCACGACAGTGCTCCCGGCTGGGAGGAGGGTGCTCTCCCTCCTTTGCAGATGGTCTTACTGGAGGTGCGGGGTTAGTATCCAAACTACCACTTGATAGCTAGAGCCGTGCGGCATCACTGATCATCCGGGCGATGCAAGTCAAAGCCTCAAGGAGATGTCCCCTCACACCTGTTAGAATGGCCATCATCAAAGAGAACAGGTGACAAGTGTTGGCGAGGACGTGGAGGAAGGAGAACGCTCATGCACTGCTGGTGGGAGTGCAAGTTGCGGCAGCCACTGTGGAAAGTAGTATGAAGGCCCCTCAAAAAATTAAAAATAAAACTGCCGTATGATCCAGTAACTTCACCTCTGGGTGTATATCCAAAGGAAATAAACACAAAATCAGCATCTCAAAGAAAATGTACTCATTGCAGCATTATTCACAGTAGTCAAGATTTGGAAGCAAAGGAAGTGTCCATCTGTGGATGAACGGATAAAGAAGCTGTATTACATGTACAAAATGTGTGTGTATTTGTATCTATACACACAATGGACTTTTATCAGCCATGAGAAAGAAGGAAATGTTACCATTTGCAACATGGATAGACCTTGAGGGCATTCTTCTAAGCGAGATAAGTCAGCCAGGAAAGAACAAATACTGCGTGGTGTCACTTATCTCTAAATCTACACAATCTGAAAAAAAAAGGTAAAATTCATAGAAACAGAGTAAAAAAAGTTGTTGCCAAGGTCTGGGAGGTGGCGAGACATAGGGAGAGGTTGATTAAAGAGTACAACTTTTGGGGCATCCGGGTGGCTCTGTTGGTTAAATGTCTGCCTTCGGCTCAGGTCATGGTCCCAGGGTACTGGGATCGAGTCCCGCATGGGGCTCCCTGCTCAGTGGGGGGTCTGCTTCTCCCTCTGCCTGCAGCTCCCGCTGCTTGTGCTCTTTCTCTCTCTGACAAGTAAATAAATAAAATCTTAAAAAAAGTAAAGAGTACAAACTTTCAGCTCTAAGATGCGTAAGGCCTGAGTATGTCATGTAGAACATGGTGACTTAGTTGGTGACACTGTATCGTATCATTGAGATTTACTAAAAGAATAGAATTTTTAAGTTTTCNATCTTAAAAAAAGTAAAGAGTACAAACTTTCAGCTCTAAGATGCGTAAGGCCTGAGTATGTCATGTAGAACACGGTGACTTAGTTGGTGACACTGTATCGTATCGAGATTTACTAAAAGAATAGAATTTTTAAGTTTTATCATCAGAAAAAAAAAAGATAAGTAGGTGAAGTGTTGGGTCTGGTGTGAACTAGATGGGGGAACCCTGTGTCACGTGTATGTCATCACGTCACCACAACATACACTTACAATATCTTCAATTTCATATGTCGGTTATACCTTAATAAGCCTGGGGACTAAAACCACAGCAAGGGTGCTTACGGAGAAACCGTGTGCTACCACCTTTCACTGGCTGAATGACTGCATCTGTCTAAAACGGACGCGGATAATGTAGTCCTTTGGCTGGGTTAGCAAAGAATTGGGCTTTCATTTCCTCTACTGGGGGCAAGCTGGCAAGCCGTGTTTTGCAGTTTGTCCTCAGAGGGCTTTCTGAGAATGTTGTTAGGGTCGTGCACTCTGATACATCAAATAGCAGCCTTTTAGTTACATTCATTGTAGCATAATAACTCAGTGTAATATTTTGCCTTCCCGTAGCTTTTATTTATCTTCTAAGATGCCTTGAAGCTATGATTATGTTTCCACATATGCGCCTTTGGCACCTCTTAGGGTAAGATGTAGCTTCCAAGCTAATCAAATCTTGTTTTTAAAAAGAGCTAGGGATTTAGTTTGAGTGATCCCTTTGTGTATAGCTCTGTACGGGAAAAATTAAACTTCGGTTTTTAAAAAATTCCCTCCCAGTTTTGGAGTGGGGATTGGTGAGGTAAATCTTTGAGGTTATCTGTTTCGTGAATTTATTTAAGTAATGGTTGCTGATTATGCTGTCAAGAAGCAACTCAAAACAGTGTTTTCAGTGTTGTGTCTAAATGCACGTTGGAAACATTATTGGGTTGCTAATGAAAAATGATTTCTATTAAGGTCTCATATTTTAGCATCTATGATATGAAAGCACGTTAAACATCAATATTTGGAGCATTGTCAAAATCTCCCAGAGACGGAAAGGCAGTGAAGGGCGAGGTCGCTGGCTTATGTAAGATCTGGACTGTGAATGGGGTAAGGATGGAGAGTTGGGTAAAGATGCTTTTGCTCTTGGTCGATTATAGCTTCTGCGCCTCTGATGGTAGCCCACAGGGCTATTCACGGTTTCTCTTGTAAATAGAGCGCGTTGCCTAATCGATGGAGCAGCGTGGGACTGTCTACAAGATGCCGCCTGTGTATTCGATTAGGGCTAATGTGTTTTAATTACCAGCAGCCTAAGAACCAAACGGTGCATCCTGGTGCATCTAACGTTATTATTTTCAAGTAGCAGTTGAGTAACACTTGGAAGAGAGTCATGAATCTCTCAGGCTAATTAATGGAAATGTTTAAAAAGTACTGGCAGATGAGAGTAACAAACATGTCATCCCCAAATTGTGTTTTTCAGCTACTGATTGATAATCCTAGATGAGTCGCCAAGTTTTAATTTCTCGATTAAATGGCACGCCCCGTATTGCAGTTTTAGTCACATTTACTGAAGTTAGTAACGAATGTATTTGACACTTCATATCTCTCATAGGAAACATGTTCCTTCAATATTAAAAAAAAATGCAGATCGTCAAATGTAGCTACAAAAAAATCAAATTATTTGACATTCTATTTTAATGACAACTTATGACTATGATAGTAACTGATGGCAATTCTTGCCAAGAATACCTAAAAAATTATGAAGTGCCTTTTGAATCATCAAATTGGTGAAATTGGTGAATATAATTCAGTGTGTTTTTAATATTTGCTTTGCTCTCCTTTGAGTTGTTTTTAGTATCAGGCGGGTGACTGTGGTGTAAATGGCAATTGTCTATGAAGTGGCATTCGCTATTTGAATCCCATGTGTGGGGTGGATTAGAAAAGAACTTTAAGTGCATGTTTCTGTACCTGTGGCCCGGCTCACTGGCCACGTGGAGCCAGCTGGGGGCTGCTGCAGCGGTCCAGGTGATGGGGGCGCAGGGGTGAACGGGGACCTGCCTAGCAGTGAGCAGTAGGTCTGGGAGGATCTGGGAGGATTGGGGGGTCTCCAAAGCCTGTCCAAGGGGAACGTAGCACCAGGCTTTGTGATAGCCAGACAGGGTTGGGACGCCCATGAATTTGCGATTAAAACTCAATTTTCTTTTGAGTTGGCTGGTATTTACCTTAGAGTCAGTAAAAGCAGTGTGTTTTAATAAAAAAAAAAACCTATTCGAATAAACATGCTTTTGTAATTTGTCTTTTGAAACCCAGCACTTATATTTATGCCTACCGCATGCCACTGTTTTGGTTTTCCCCTATCAAATGGACTATCAAAATCCTTTTAAATCTGGGTGCTGTCCTCACATCGCTACTCATACTATCCCTCCATTCTGCGAGGATTTGTTCAGTGGGCGCTGGATCATAATGAAGGCGACGAGGAGAGCAATCACTCCATGGTGCGTATGGTGTGGTGAGCCCCAGTCTGCGTGCCTTTGTCCCATGAAGTGTTTATTACCATGTCTCCCACCCCCCACCCCCCTTTTTACAGTTGAGGGGACTGAGGCCCAAAAAAGGTTGTGTAACCTTCCCAGTAACCACAGCTCTTTATCGATGGGTCCCAAATATAGACCCAGAGCTACATCTGAGTCCAGTCCCAGAGCTCCGGCACTTCAACACGAAGCTATTGCACTCCATCCATCACATGGATGCCTGGGAGCTGGGACCATGACACAGAGCGAATGAGCACAGCTGGCCAAGGGAATGAGCTAATAAGCATGTAAATATCTCTATTTTAGCATGGCAAGTAAAGGAAAATTCTTTACATCCCTCCACCCCCCTGCCCACCCCCAAAGCTATGGGGATTCAAAGGAGGAAGGGACTGTATTAGGTTGAAGGACTACGAATATTCCATGGAGACAGCGCTTTCAAAGGCAGGACCGGATTCCAAGAAGGAAGAACTCATAGACCAAGTAACAGCAACAGCTAAGCTACAGAGGAATGCAAAACGGGGGAGGGGTCGTCCATTCTGCATTTTGGCTGCTCTACTTTGGTGCATCTTAGATGACAGGAAGATAAACTTGTATCTTATTCGGGAGACACAGGAAAGCCATTGGAGATTTTAAGTAGACAAATGACATGTTTGGACAGTTTTTTTAGGAACTTCTACAAAGTCTGTCTTAATTTTGTTTTAGTTTTCTACCTGGTACTGATGACGTTCTGACAATGCCTTCTGTATTTTGTGGTTGCTGTCTGCCTTCCCCCCTGTAAGGCAAGCTGTTCTAGCACTGAGGTTGGGTCACTAAGGCATGCCTTCCTCTGGAGTGGCAGGAGACGAGGACAGAGAGGGCCAGCTCCCTTGGGCAGGGGGCACTGATCGGAGGGCTGCTGAGACGCTCTCTGTCATGCTTGATGTGCATTCAGAGAAGCTGCTGACTTTACATTGGACGTAAGTGGGTCCCAGTGGCCGATTCCAAATGGCCAGCGTAGATGGTGTGAACAGGAGGTGTTGAGTGTAAGAACTTGCTGGAATATTGAGTTGACAGTACTGATTACATCTAGAATCCTGGATCTCCCTGCAGACGTCTAAGGAATATCCCCAGGTTGGATTTCCTATCTTTCCCCCCAGAGGCCCCTTCCTGGTACAGGCTTCACCTTACGTGTCATCCCCCGTCACCAGCTGCGCAGGTCGGGCACCTTGGAGTCCTGCCCGCTGGGTCTTGTTCTCTCACTCTCCTGCATAGATGCTGCTGCCAGCCAGTCAGCTCCACGGTAACGGATTTTAGAAGCCAGCTACTTTGTTGTGCAAAGAAAATCACCTTCTCCAGGCCATCCGCTTCCTTTCTCCCGTCCCGTCCCCAAACTCCTCCCTTGGGCCACTCTTTAAGTGTGTGCTTCCTTACAGCAAGCTGCTGGTAGAGGCACTGCAGAAAGGGTACAAGTTATGACTGGGACAAAGTCCATGAAAATGCAGGCACCGACGGTTTTTCAGATGGAAGCTACCTCGATCCCCTTTTTATTAGCACGTTTTTCTTTTTTACTGAGGTGTAACTTACATGCTGCCAATGTCAGGAGGCAGCTTAGCACCTGTGTGAGATTTTATGCCCGTGCATGCATAAGTACTGATCTAGAGATATGTACCAATTCCAAATTATTGTAGAAACCGTTCTCTTTCTCTTAGCTTGGAATGTGTGTGATGGGGCTGGCTGCCTTCTCGCTTGTCCACTGAAGTTTTCTTGGAGAGAGAGCATCGCATCTGCAAGACTTCTATCCCGTGTTGATCGGCAGGACCACCTGATTCTGGCTGAGGAGGCCCTGGGTGTCTGGGCAGTCCTCACCGATATCGTACTGCAGAAAATCTCGGCAATGAAACATCTATATTCTAGCCTTGCATACCGCCCCAAATAGATGAGTTTCTGCCTTTTAAAAATAATTTTTCACCTCTGAACTAAGAACCCTTGTTATGTATAATGAATAGTAATAGACCATTTTAAGTTGAAATTCTTTATTTTAGCGTTATTGGGCAGATGTGTTACCTTGACTGCTTTGAATGTTCATTTTAGCCTGATTTTGTTTTATTTTTTCTGAGTAGAGTCATCAAGCTGTGCCTCTAGGTTTTTTCCTGTCCCACTACCTCTCCTTGCACAGGGCAATCACCAGCAGTGGAGAAAGCTGCACACCAGCCTTTAGAACCCAGCCTTTAAGGAGGCTGATGAACTTAGCTTGAACGATTGGAGTTTCTCTTAATCCTCTTTCCTTGGTAAAGACTATGTAGTCGAGTCCGCATGATTTAGAGTTGAACCAGGGCCAACCGTGTTTAAGGAATGGAAACTCACCATGATGGGAGGCCGCTGCAGGGTCCCGGCTGTGTGCTGCCCCATTCCTGTGGAGCGTCTTCACTCCGTGACCCCCGCAGCCACCCCGTGGGGCAGGGCCTGTTTGGAGGTGAGGACATTCAGGCAGAGAGAGTGGAGGTAAGTTGCTCAAAGCCCAGCTAGTTCATGGTAGCACCAGGCTGCTAACCTAGATATTGACTTTGAGCTTCTGCTCTCAACTACTGACCTATATTGTCTCAAAACACAACAGAACAAGACGCTTGGATCCAGGTAACCCCTGAAGTGTCTGTCAGCCAGATTTTAGTTTTGCCCAGGCCCCCTCATCTATACTTCCCGGCAATCACTGTTTCCCAGTGTCACCGAGTGTTCAGGAAATTCTGGTTGTCACATCCGCTAGCTATTACCATGGAGAAGCGTCCTCACGTTGCCATAGATGGGGGAGCCATTTAGTAAGTGAAGGTCCCGCTAACTTGTCTTCAAAGGACTGGGTGTGAGTTGATCCAGCCTTGGAGCCTCAGATTTCTGTCCTCAGTAAAGAATTCTGTGATTCAGCAGTGTTTCCTGATAAACGAATTTTGTTTCCACGGGAGAAGAAAGAAATCATTTATAGGCTCTTTCTAACAAAAATACATTGACTGTCTAAAAGAACAGTTTCATCGTTACAGTCTATTAGATTAAAAACTCCTTGAGACAACTGTCTTATTCATCTTTCTTTAAACAGTCAGGGAGCATATGATTAAATAAATCATTACCCAGTGGGTATCTCTTAAGTGGTGTTTTCTTCAGCATAGGAGAAGTGGTATTTCTAAGTTTGTCTTGGTATTACAGTGGTGAAGTGACATTGCTAATTACTAATAGAGAAGTCCGGGTAAGAACGAACGTGCATCAGCTAAAATACTGCTTCTTTATGAGAATAATATTTAAAAGAATACTACTGTTTGTAAACCATAATTCCATGAAATGAACAGTTGGACGAACTTCCCATTTTCTTGAAATATTACCAAAATGTCCACGAGTGATCTGGGGGTGGTGGTGAGGATTGTGAGGTTATGATTGAAATACCATCTCAGTGTGATCGGAAATAGGCCTGAATCTAAATACAAACAGATCAGTCAATAGCCTTCTGGAGAGTGTCCTGGGGAAGGATCCAGTTCTGAGGGGTCGGGTAACAGCAGAATTAGAAAGGGGGACAGGACGTGAGAGATTTATAAGAAATGGGGTACGAAGATCTAAATGAGCAACTCCTTGCGAGGCTCTGCCTGGGGACAGGGAGGCGGTGGACCCTTGCTAGGTCAGGGCATACCCAGAGGAGAGATGCTCCATAGGAGAAGGAAAGCATTCCTAAGTAATTTTGCCGGATTTCATACTTACTTGACTACCAAATGATAGATCAAATATATTCATTCGTATGGCCTTTGCGAGTGTGATTTTTGCAATCACTTTGAAAATTGTATGCAGTATGATTTGTCTGTTTTTGCTGTTACAAAATTGGCCTCTTTTGGAAAACACCAGTAACAAAAGTCTGTTAATTGAAAAAGGAAGAGGTTAATAGGACAGTCAGTGGAAAACTATTGGTCTGAATTTATATCTCGTCGCTGAACTTAAAAAGCTCCTATTTATCTGCCAAATCTAGACGTTAGCATAAAAATCCAGGACCTGGGAGCCATGAATTCAGACTCTTGCAGAAACTCTATTACTTTGTGACTTGAGGCCAGACATTTAAGCTCCTCATGCCTCAAACAAATTCATTTGAAACCAAATGCTAAACTGACTGCTTAAATAAATAACACCTTCAAAAGAATGTCTGGGTATTTCATGTCCAGGAAAGGTTACATAAATTTTAAACAGCCTTGTAATTAAGTGCCAGAGCTGAGTCAGCCCAGAGTGTTTGAATATGCCTTATTGTCCCCACCACGTAAAGGCAGCAAGGGGGGCAAATGCACCTTCTTCTTGGCTTCCTCTGTACAAGTAAGACAGCCCCAAGATGATGGTCACTTCCATGACTTAATTTGCATTTCCTGGGTTTAACAAGTAACATTAATTTCTTTCTTAATTATTTCAAGAGTAATGTATGCTTTGTTTGAAAAAGATTTTATTTGTTTATTTGAGAGAGAGTGAGCACAGGTGAGGGGGATGGGGAGGAGGGTCAGAGGGAGAGATAGACTGTCATGAGGCCTCTGTGCTCAGCCTGGAGCTCGATGCAAGCCTCCGTCGTCCCGCAATCCTGAAGAACATGACCTGAGCCAAAACCAAGAGTCGGGCGCTCCCTCGAGCGAGCCACCCAGGCGCCCCGTGATTCATGCTTTTTGCAGAGAAATTAGAATCCCCCCAAAAGGCAGAGGTTACAAACAGTAAAAGGACCAGTGAGCCAACCATCCATTTATAACTGCTTTTAACTTTGGAGTCCAAGATCCTGACCTTCTGCTTTACACTTACTTTGTGTGCATCCCCACTTTTTACACATAGACACAATGTGATCATAGAATTCTTCTAGTCTTATCTGTGTTTATAATAGCTGATCATCTCAAGGACATTCTAACAGCAATGGCTGCACGCTGCTCCGTCCTGTGCGTCCTAGCCTCCGCCTTCCCTTGGTGTGGGTCGTCTGAATGGGCCCAGGGTTTTGCTGTCATAACCCTGACACAGCATGCCATACAATAAACTCCTCTAAGTGCTATTTCTAGGGGAAGGAGTGTGTACATATTTTAAGCTTTGACTTTAGTTTCATTTTTATTTTGACTTTTTGACAATTCAAACCCTTAATCATTATTCTATTCGTGTTTCTTTTCCTGTTCATTTCAGTTTATTTTTCTTGAATCACTTGGGGAATATTTTTTTCCAAATTCCTTTGTAAGTTTTAAGGACAGTATGTAACACCTACCCGTTAATTTGGGAATAATAACAGATTCACAATAATAACTTTACTTGCATAAGAATACATGTGGATTTTTTTCTTTTTCTTTTTTTTTTCTTTGAATAGACTCCACACCCAGCACTGAGCCCAATGCAGGGCTTGAACCATGACCCTGAGGTCAAGAGTCATACACTCCACCAACAGAGCCACCCAGGTGTCCCCATAATGTGGCTTTTTATTAATTTTTAAGTTCATTTTTATTCTGACTCTTGGTAAGGCTTCACAATTTTCTGCCTGTACTGCCTGAATACACATTCAGTGTATTTCCAGATAGGTCTTATTCTGGAAATTTGCATGAGGAACTTTTACTCAAATTTTCTATATCATTTTATATATATAGACAGAGAGTAGCCAATTTAATGCTACTGACTTTAATACTTGTTATTTTGTTGGTCTTCTATTAACAGAGATAGCTCTTCATCCACTTTCTGATAGTTGTATCTCATCATTCTTGCACCTTGTAGCTTTGGGTGGACCTTGGAGAACCGTATAAATAACACGACAGCTTGTGGTGATGTTAATACAGGCGCCTCTAGAATTTCACTGAATGTGATGAGGATGTGGCTGTTGACTGCAATTCAGTATATGGATCCTTCGGTGTGTTGTTTTGTCTCTGATGGCTCACTTCTGGTTTCTGCATAACTCTTCAGTCTCTTACTTTCTAAATTTTGTTTTGCTGCTTTTCAACATTTTAGCCACGGTTTCATAGACTGCATATTTTCACGAATTGTCCCAAAAGCACAAAGCAAATATGGTCTAACATGTTTACATGGTGATATGGCATCTTTCTTTGTTTCTTTGTTTCTTTCTAAATAATTGGCCATCTCGGCTTTATTGTAAGAATATTATCAGGAGGAAGTGATCCTCTGCAGGGAGGTCATCTGTGGTTAGCGATATCGCAGCGTCCGTGCTGTACAGTGGCTTCATCTCGCGTTTCAGAGCAACTGCCTTTAAAATACACGTGGCGTCAATGCGCTATCAAGTCAGTTCCTAGTTAAAGTTACTCTCTTCGACAGTTATGTCTTCAGCATTGTGTTTGGAATGAATTAAGCACATCGACATGTTGCATTACCAAGAACCAAAAGTAATTTGAGAAGGTAAATGTGATTTCATCCTCAGACATTTGCCATTTATGCTCGTAGTAATAAACGTGGTGTGGGGGCGCCTGGCTGGCTCCGTCGGGAGAGCACATGACTCTTGATCTTGGGGTTGAGTTTGAGCTCCATGTTGAGGGTAGAGTTTACTTAAAAATTTTTTTTATAAAGATTTTATTTATTTATTTGACGGAGATAGAGACAGCCGGCGAGAGAGGGAACACAAGCAGGGGGAGTGGGAGAGGAAGAAGCAGGCTCACAGCGGAGGAGCCTGATGTGGGGCTCGATCCCACAACGCCGGGATCACGCCCTGAGCCGAAGGCAGACGCTTACCGCTGTGCCACCCAGGCGCCCCTAAAATTTTTTTTTTTTAAAGGTGTCTCTCTGTGTGTGTGTGAGAGAGAAAGAGAGAGAGAGAGGGAGGGAATGTGGCATTTTTTAAACAGTAGGTTTTCCATTTGTCAGTGTCCCATATCTCTCTCGTTATCTTCTGGATAATTTTTACAAGTTGCATAATTATTTTCTATATTTCCATATCTTCTACAATTTTGTTACTGACCTCATTTAGTGCCTTTATGGCCAGAAAACATACTTTACGTACTTCGTATGATTTAGATTCATTTAAGTTTCTGAGGTATGTTTTATAGACAAGAGCGTGTTCTGTTTTGATGATATTTGATTGACATTTAAAAAGAACGTATATTCCACCTTTGCTGAATGGAATGCCCTATAAGAAAGTAAGAATGCATTGACTGGGGTTTTTTTTTTAGGTTTTTTCCTCATTACTGATTTTCTTTCTACTTATTATACGAATTATTAAGAGGGAAGTGTTGAAGTTTTCCATTGCCATTTGGGTTCATCTGCTTTGATAAAGGTAAATCATTTTTGCTTCATGTATTTTGAAGCTGTGTTGTTAGGTACATGCATGTTACATTTTCTCATGCCTTCTTCCTACATTGATCCATTATCGTTATGCAATGTCCTTCTCTGTTCTTGATGATATTCCTTTTTGTGAAATAGATGTTGTCTGATAAAATGCAGCCACTCTAGATTTCTCCACTTAGAGTTCATATAGTACTTCCTTGTCCATTTTTCTCACTTTGTGTCTTTGTGTTTACATTGGGTTTCTTGTAGCCAGAGGATGTTGGTAATTACTTTTTTTTATCCAGTATGACTGTCTGTCTTTTAATTGGTGTGTTTAACTGTTTACCTTTTACATAATTATTGATAAGGTTAAAGGCGATAGTCTTGCAAGCTGTTTACTATTTGTTCGATTTGTTCTTTTGCCATTAAATATCTTTATTTGCCTGATTTTGTGCTTGACTTTTTTTGTTCTGTGTTTGTTGGTTTTCTATTAACAGAGATAATTCTCTGTTAATAGAACATTGGCTTTTATTTATATCTCTTATAATTTTTTAGTGGATGTCTTTAATTGCCGTTTACCTGTAAGTAATATTGTAGCACTTCACAAGTAGTAAGGCACCTATAACAGTATATTCCTAACCTCCCTCCTAGTCTGTGTGCTATTGTTTTCATTTATCTTATTTTTAGCTACAAATTCACAGTTTATTGCTGCTATTTTTCCTTGATATTATATTTTAGAATGAGTTTTTTAACAAAGGAAAAATGCATTTTTTTACATTTATCTTTATTTTAATCATTTCTGGGGATTTTCCTTTCTTCATGTGGATCCAAGTTTCTGTAGTGTAGATCTGTAGGTAATGAACCTTCTAAATTTTAATTTGTTTGAAAAAAAAGTATTTTTCTTCACTTTTAGAAACATCTTCTCTGACTATAGATTCTGGTGTGACAGTTTTCTTTCAACAAAATGTCAATCCATTGTTTTGTATCTTCTTTTTTTTTAAAAGATTTTATTTATGTGACAGAGAGACAGCCCGCGAGAGAGGGAACACAGCAGGGGAGTAAGAGAGGAAGAAGCAGGCTCCCAGAGGTGGAGCCTGATGTGGGACTCGATCCCGGAACACAGGGATCACACCCTGAGCCGGAGGCAGACACTTAAGGACTGTGCTACCCAGGTGCCCCCATTGTTTTGTATTTTACATAGTTTCTAAGGAGGAGTTGGCTGTAATTCCTTTCTTTGTTTTTTCCTTTGTAATGTATTTTCACTTTCCCAGGAGGCCTTCAAGATTTTCTCTTTGTTTTTGGATTTCAGCAGTTTGAAAATAATATGTCAAGATTTTTTTTTTTCTTTTGCTTTTGTCCTGAGGTCCTTGGATCTGTGGTTTGATACGTTTCATTAGTTGTGGAGAAATTTTCCACCATTGTTTGTTATGACACATTCTCTCTTCTCCTTTGGGATTCTTACCACATACACATTAGTGGTTGTTGGTTATTGTTTCACAGCCCTGAGATGAATGGGTCTATTTTGTCCTTCTCTTTCTCCTTGTGTTCACGTTTAGTTAATTTCTGTCAACCTATCTTCAGTTTCACAGATACCTACCTAAGCTGTGTTGAGTCCACTAATGACTCCTTCATCTGTTGAAGACTTCCTTCATCTCCGTCTTTTTTTATTTTTATTTCGAGGATTCCCATTTTACTCTTTGTTATGACACCTCCCACACTTTGAAACCCTCTGTATGTGTACCTGTATTGCCTACCTTGTCCAATATTTAACACATTAATTGGAGCTATTTTACGTTCCTTTTCTGGATCATGTATGTATTTGGATTTTTGGCTTGCTTTGTCTCTTGTTGATGCATTTTCCCTTGGATTTTTGTGCGCCCCATCATTTTTGACTGTTAGACTTTCTAAGTAGCACAGTAGAGATGGAGATAGTTAAAACTTATGTCTAGAAATGGGCAGGCCCCTCCTTCGGCTAGGCCATTAGTGTGAAACGTCGTTTGTTCTTGTCAGGAATTGTGCTGGGTTTCTGTTTTGTCTCGTGACTTCACTGCACCACTGGTTTTTAATTCTTTACCTTGTCCGTAGGCCATGTTGTGATTTGGTGGAGGGCTTTTTCCAGTGTCCTTGCTCTACTCTCAGCTTTAGGCCTTTCCTGTGTGTCCAGTACCCCAGGAGGGCTTCCTCTTTTTACTCTTACCCTTTCCCTTCCCATATAATTATTTATTATGCAGTGCTTGCAAGCCCGATAATGGGATCCGAGGAGAGGAGTCCTGTGCTGTACCGGGCCTGTGTCCAGAGTAGGCAGACTCTGTGTGCACGGTCCTGCACCTCCCCAGCGTCCGCAGAGTTCTTGTGATCTGGATCTGGAATGCTTTCCTGCCTCCCCCACCCCACCAAAGAATAGAGGAATCTGTATAGAAATGCACTTTGTCTTCACTTATGTTCAGCGCTGCCTTATCTCAGTGGCTTGAGGCTTTTGTATCGTAGGAGAAAAGGTCTGACTTAGCTGTCTCCATGGTCCTCACAACCCAGTAAGAAGGCACCCAATACGTCGAAGAAAGTAAAGAAATAATGTACTGAAGGAAAACATTGGCAATGCTTGCTGTGAACGATGTTAACAAGTGCTATGATAGGCGTCCCGGAGCAGCATCACACATGGAGGGGTAGCGGGCGGGGGACTCCTTGAGGAGATGAAATGGGAGCTGAAACCCGGAGGCTGAAAAGGAGCCAGACTCGTTAAGAGTTTGGTTGTAGCAGTTTGGGGCAGGAGTTTGGGAGAAAACGTTCCAGGCGGAGAAGATATCAAAGAACCCAGGAACCAGGAGTATGGGCCCTGAGTCTGGACAGCGAGGCCTGCTGAGCAAGGCGGGAGACACAGGCAGGGCAGACCCTGCAGGTCACCACGGAAAGAAGCTGACTGTCCTCTCAATGCGTTGGGAAGTGGCTGGTGGGGTTGTACAAGTTGACTGTGCCAACCATGGTCCCTGAGGGAAACAGATGGCACACTCACACGGGGTGACGGAGAAGCCGTTAAAGAAGGTGGTGTTCGCCAGTCTAGGCAAGAGAAACCAACTGCTGCGGTGAAGCACCGAGGGCAGCCACAACCAGGAGCTGTTACCACCTGAGCCTGAAATGGGAAGGAGGGCCCAGGAGCCCCAGAGCTGGGTCCTGTGTGTTCCAGCAGAGTCTCCTAGGGAGACCTGGCTTTCGTTGGAGGGGGCTGGCTTGTGCTGACCTGGTGGGGTGAGCTCTCCCACCTCCTGTCTGTGCCTCCAAGCGGTCAACATGACGGGAAGCCAGAATAGACCCAGTTCTCAGACACTAGCCTTTCAGGCATGTGGGAGAGTGGGGAAAGACAGAGCATGGAAGTGGAGAGAGATCAGGTGTGCAGCACTGAGAGGGATAGGGATGGAATTGCCTTTTCCAGAAGTCACTCCACCTGTGGCGGGAAGGGGCAGACGTGGCAGTGAGGGATGAGCATGGTGAGGCCCTTCCTAGGAGTTGGAGGAGAGATGTGGGTATGTGGGTAGTGATGGCAGAGAAGATTGGTGGAGTTGAGGTGTGTTTTTAGGGCGGAGCAAGCAGATCTTGTTGGGTAAGGCCTGTGGGTGAGGCCAGTCAAGGGTGACTTGCAGGCTTTTGTAATGGGGTGGAAGCCAGCACTCTTCCTGAAGTGGGGAGGACCGTGGTGGGACCAGGTGTGTGGGAAGACTCCAGAGTCATGTCCTGGAGATCTTGAGTCTGAGGCGGTTTTCAGACAGCCAATTTTCAGTAGTGTCAGTTGAACTCCTAAATCTTCTGATACATATGTTCTTCTAACATTAAGTCTGCTGATATGTACATAACATGTCTAAAGAGAACCTATTTTTGGAGTTCATTGTCTTCACCCTTCACAACCCAGTGGTAATAGCAGAAAGGAAAAGATGTGAAAGGAATAGAAGATATTTGCCAATCGTAAATCTGATGAAGGGCCAATACCCCAAATGTACAAGGACTCATGAACCTCAGTGGCCAGAACCCACAAACAATCCCATTAAAAAAAATGGGCAGAGCAGCTGAATAGACATTTTTCCAAAGAAGACATACAGATGGCCAAAATAGACACGTGAAAAGATGCTCAGCATCACTCATCATCCAGGAAATGCAAATCAAAACCTAGAGGGTATAGTGCTAAGTGAAATAAATCAGAGAAAGACAAATACCATACAATTTCACTTATATGTGGAATCCAAACAACAAAAAAAATGAAACAAACAAACAAAAAGTAGAAACAGACCCATAACTACAGAGAACAAACTGATGGTTGCCAGGGGGGAGGGGTGGGGGGATGGGTAAGATGTGCAAAGTACAGTGGGAGATACAGGCTTCTAGTTATGGACGGAATAGATCACAGCAATAAAAGGCACAGCATAGGGAATACAGTCCGTAGTATCGTAATAGTGTTGTATGGTGACAGATGGTACCGACCCCTGGAGAGCATAATATACAGACTTGTGGAATCACTAGATTATACGCCTGAAACTAATGTAACGTTGTGCGTCAACTATACTTGGATTAAAAAAACCACAATGACATATCATCTCATGCCTGTTAGAAAGGCTCTCATCAAAAAGATAAGAAATAACAAGTGTTGGCGAGGATGTGGAGAGAGGGAACCCTTGTGCCCTGTTGGCGGCAACGTGAATTGGTGCAGCCATTGTGGACAAAGGTAGGGAGTTTCCTCAGAAATCAGAGACGGAAATACCATCTGATCTGGCAATCCCACTTCTGCGTCTATATCCAATGGAAATGAAATCACAAACTTGAAGAGATATCTGCACTCCCATGTTCAATGCAGCATTATTCACAGTGGTCAGGATATGGCAACAACCTAAGTGTCCCTCTGTGAATGGCTGGATAAAGATACACAGTGGAATATAACTCAGCCATGAGAAACAAAGAAATCCTGTCATCTGTGACACCATGGATGGACTTGAGGGCGTTGTGTAAGTGAGATAAGTCAGACACAGAAAGCCAAATACCATAGGAGCTCACACGTGGAATCTAAAAAAACCAAACTCCTAGACACAAGCACAGATTGGCAGCTGCCAGGGGCTGGGGGTGGGGGAAATGGGGGGAGATGTTGGTCAAAGGGTACAAACTTGTCGTTACAAGATGAAGAAATTCTGGATATCTAACAGACAGCATGGTGATTGTAGTTAATAGTACTGTATACTCAAAAGTTGGTAAGAGAATGGATCTTATTCTGCATTTTGTCCATTGTAAATAATGTTGCAGTAAACATAGGGGTGCACGTAGCCAAAAGGAGGAAAAAGAGTGGGTCCTAAATGTTCTTAGCACAGAAGAGACGTGGTAGGTATGAGAGCTCGCATGGCTGGGGGGTAGCGCGCACGGCTGGGGGGTAGCACGCACGGCTGGGGGGTAGCGCACACGGCTGGGGCTGTCATTCTGCAGTATGTGAGTGTAGCACATCCGCACAGGTGCCTTTGTCGTGCACACAGTTGCATGTCAAGAGTATCTCAACAGAGGTGGGGAAAAAGAGCCACCACATCTTACACTTAAGCTATCACTACGAGACTAGGAAATTTAAAAAATACTTTTTGAAAACCATAAAATTTTAGTTTTGCAGATCATTTCTCCAGATGCAGTTTCTCTGGCAATGCTCATTGTGCATTTAACATCATGTCTCACTTTTTTGCATTTCTCCCCATTTCCTTCCACGTTTCCTCGAGGAGGATAATGGGTTGTAAAAGGAAGAGGAACTGTTCACAGTGAAGACTGTGTTTCTTGCAAAGAAGGCCCATGAAAAGAGACAGCCGAGTCAGGAGGCATTGGATATTGAATTATTTTTCAGAAAATGGAAAAGTGATTTGATATCCTTAATCCCAGCCTAATTTCTCATATGCCATGCCTTCCTTACATGCTGTAAAGTATCAGCTGTGTGATTCCAGAACCTTCAATTTGAAAGAAATAGGTCTATGGAAGGATGTGTTTGTTTCTACTCCACCTGCTGAATTTTCAGTATGGAGGGAGTCTGTTCTGGAAATAGAGGCTCTCTCCTGCGGTTCTCTTTCCGCATGCTGTAGTCACACCGAGCAGGTGCAGAAAGCCCTTCTGCCAATGGCAGTTTGTCACCTTCCAGGCAGGAAAGTCGCTCCCTGCTCTGACCCAGCGTGTCAGCCTCGTGCCAGAGACAGCATGGGCTGTTTATAAAGGTGTAGGTATTTTTTCTTTATAGAGCCTTTGGAGATTTAATCTTATCTTCAGTTTATAATTCTTGAGTTTTTAGATAAAATGCCTTTGCCTAAAGCATTGTTTGAGGTCTAATCAGAACGAAGGGCACACAGTCTGCAGCACTGAAGCCTGTCTCTTTGTGGAGCGAACTGACCTGTACATGCACGGAACCCGTCCCGTTCACTGTGTTACTGATCTTCTCTCAACATCCAGTGATTTCGATAAAGCACCAAATATTTAGCTGCATCCGTGATATGCATATACGCCGGCGAGCAGCAACTGCTTTTTGTGAATGGACCCTGATGTTAATTTCAGGGCATTCAGTTTGCTTTATTCAGCCTTTTACCCTAAAAGGCGCTGGGGAGATTAAAAATAACCAGAAGGAATTTTGTGACTGATTGACCGAGTGAATGAAAATAAAAGGCTGGCTGGCACAAGTGGCATGATGGGGTGGTGTGGTGTTTTGGTAACTTTGTGCGTTGACTTTATCAGCCTGGCGAGCCCAGGACCGGCTCCTCTCCGCCTGGGCAGTAGTAAGCTACCGAGTAGTGGCCTGTGAGTTCTTGCCTCTCTCCTCCAGGTGAGGAGGGCTGTCTTGCTGGTGGGCTCACCGTCTCAACAACTGGACTCCCGCAAGCCTACTTGACTGATCATAGAATGAGTAACAAAGATTCCGTGTCTCCCACAGTAGAAAGCTTCAAACAAACATATAACTAATATTAGCGTGGCTCTTAACCAGCACGTACAATTTGAGTGGCATCAAGGAAATAGGAATCCATGTAAATAGATTGCTGTTTTTCCCTTTAGTTTCTTCCATGTGCACCCTTCTGTATATATATTTATACCTACATGAGTGTGTATATATAATCTTAATAACCACAGAGTGTATTTGAACATACTAGGCACTCAGATATTTGTTGAATGAATGGTATGTCTTTATTGCTTAATAAATATTTATTGAACTATTTTAAAGAAAGAGAAATGTTGGGGACGGCACTATTGTTTCGTTATCTAATATTTTATGGTAAGGCTAATCTTCAAAGGCAAACAAAGGCCCTTCTGTTTGTACAGTATTATTAAACATAATCCACTCTGATAATGTTATTTTAAAGGGAGAATCTCCAGCCTGAAATACGTGTCCTTCCAGAAGTATGTTTATTTTTCACTGATGACAATCAGAAGAAACCATGAGGAGAGCAGATCTTATATGACGTGTGGGGGGTTATAAGGAAACACTAAGCTCTGTAGGAACACAGCCTCACACAGGACATTTAATACCAGTCTGCTACCTCCTTCAGGGGTGCGGATGCTTTTCATTTTAATTTGTTATTTTAGGGTGTCATTTATGTAATACATAAGATGCCGCTTGATTTTATAATTATGTGAGCTTTAAGGAATTAAATATTTATCTTTTATTTTGTAAATTCATTTCTAAAAAACATTATATAAGTGTCAGGGTTTGGATGATTAAACGTAGCGGACCACGGTGATTTACGATGTGTTCTTGGTAACGTTCTTGAAATCTGAAGGAGGTTTATTACATTATACACTTAGTTCACGGAGATGTTCCATGTGTTGATACTTTCAGGGGTCCAACTTCAGCACGAGGACATTCAGAACAAATGTATAACTTTTTGTAAAGGGATACATTTGAGAGAGTGACAAGATTTATAAAGAAAGCCTGATGTCTCATATACACTGGATTGGCTCATACTTCATGGTTCACGATTTGAGCTACAATCTCACAGTTCAGTGACTCTGTTCCATCAATAAGATTCAACTTGTTTATTTCTAAGATGGTACAATTACTATAGGAAGCTAGTTTTTTTTTCTTTTTTTGTTTTGTTTGTTTTGGACAGGAAGCTAATTTTAAATGAAGTTTAAAGAGTCACGATTTAAGTTTAATCAATATGGTTCTTAGGCTGTCAACATGTGTACTTCCCCCTCCGATTTAGAAATGGTGTAAGACGTGAAATTTTAAAAAGTACTGACCTGTTGGAAGGCTGTGATTGAAGAATGTATCACTTAGCAGTTCTGAGAGAACACGCCAGCATTTCAGTGATTGAGGACTGTAATACGACTCAAGAAAGAATGCCTTCCATCTTAGAAAGACCAATTGTGTTTTGTTTTAAGTTATTATTTGGAACCCTGAAAGCATTTTGTTTAATTGAATGTCCTGCAAAAATGCAGTAGGTTCTTACGCTTNAGAATGCCTTCCATCTTAGAAAGACCAATTGTGTTTTGTTTTAAGTTATTATTTGGAACCCTGAAAGCATTTCGTTTAATGAATGTCCTGCAAAAATGCAGTAGGTTCTTACGCTCTTCAAGGTAATGGGGTTTGAAAGCTGCTTTGCAGTAGGGACATTCTAAACTGCTCCCTGCATGACTGTAGTTCTGATGTACATGGAGGTGGCCCAGGATGGGGGTGCCAGCCGGAAGGTGCTGGAAGGTACCAGAAGGTACCGGAAGGTGCTGGAAGGTGCAGGAAGGCGACAGCTAGCAAGTTCTTCAGAGTCCCCTGCTTCTGCTGGCCCCGCCCACTACCTCATGTGTCAACACCAAGGACAGGCTTCCTGCTTCCTTCTCTCCTTCCTCCTGTGAGGACCCTCCTGCTTCATCTTTTCTACTCTGAATCCTGACCAATATACAAAGTGCACTTCAGTTGTCTTTTACTCTGTTAAGCCTTGTTGATCTGAAGTGTCCTCACTCTTAGCTAATAATAACAATTGCCATTTGTATGTAAATGGACAATTTACAAGTAGTTTTGTTTTTTGTTTTGTTTTACAAGAACTCATTGATCATTAAAACGTTGGTAGGGCAGATTTTATCTTTCATCAGTGAGGAAACCCAGGTTCTAAGTTGAATGATATTCCTCTAAGGCATCAGTGTCCACTTTTCAGCCATCTGTTCATGTATGAAATATTCTTCCACTTGAAAATATATAGTTTTAAATCAACTGTGATTTCCTAAACTTGTAGTTTACATGTACGCTACTGAACTGAAAATATGGCAGTTAATGCTTTGGGAAGTCTCCAAGTGACCAGTTAAAAAATAAATATACTGCTTTCAAGGTTTATTTATGACCTGCTAACACCCCCAATTAGAAAATGTACTAGGGAGAAATAATCCAATTTGCAAGTCTACAAAACTACTAAATTTTTAAAGGCGTAAACTCCATAAAAACCTTTGTTGTGCACAACCTATAGAAAGAAAATCATGCGGTTGTTTCCCAGTAAGATTGACCTAAAGAAGTCATGTGCAGGAAGTACTTTGAATAAATGAAGAGCTGTAGCATCCTGCTGGGGAGGGACGTGGGCCCTACACCCGCCCTGGCACTTCCTGAAGGGTAACTGCTTCAGAGAACAATTCCAAGCCTTCCCTCCCCTCCCTCCTGCCCGTCACTCTGAGCTGATAGATGTCTCCTATTTCCCTGGAAAGTTCTAAGCAGCCACAGAGGTCCCTCACCCTCTCCACCTCTCTGTGCCCCTGTCCTGAGCCTTCCTGCCCATCATGACCTTTGAACCGATGACAGGTCTCCTGTTTTGGGCCAACTCTTCCTCCTGGTTGCTTTCCAGTCTTCTCATCTATCCAGTGGTATGACTTTCTGC
>NC_048220.1:141939138-141947574 GCF_002007445.2 Ailuropoda melanoleuca | reverse complement strand
CCAGAGGCTGGAGTGGCCTCCCAAGCTGGGTGAGAGGACTGGCCTGATACCCATGACAGTCAGCCAAGGAGCTGATCCTCTGCACCTGGGCAGCCCTGGGCAGATGGTTTTTCGCAGGGGGTGTAGTTCAGGAGAGGTGAGGAATCCGCAGTCCTGAGGGGATTTGGGTTCATAGCGCAGCAGCCACCACAGTTGGGATTCGGTTCTCTACCAGCAAGTCACAATTTTTTCTGTGCTCCTGCCTTTGCCTTCTTGCTCAAGACGGGGGCCCTATGTCCTCAAGTCTGTACCCTTGTCTCTTTCTTTTCTGTGACTCCCTTAGCTCAGGTTCTCTTTATTTCTCGAACTGAAATATTACCCAGGCCTCCAGCTGTCTTCGCCTTCACCCCCTGCAGCCCAGCTTGCTGGGGCAGGGTGTTCTTTCTAAAGCCCATGTGTGATCATATTCCCCTCCTACTGGGAGCCCCTCAACCAGTCTAGACTTCTGGCCAAAGCTTATGAATGCATAAGTGCTTTGCCTCTCCTTAACTCTCTGCCCCAACCCCACACCTTCCACCCCTCTCTACACCCTTCTTTGATGTGGCTCTTGCAGTGTTTTTCTTGCTGCTCAAAACTGAGACAGGTGTCTCTCACATGAGCTCAGGTGTCGTGTCGCTAACCCATCCTCGTGAGCAAGGCCTGGATCCTGTGTCCAAGGACTCCTCCATGCCTGGCAGATGGTGCGGGCTCAGAAGGCAAAAGTGGGGCAGACAGTCTTGATTTCATTTTGGGAATCACCTGAGCACAGAGATGCTATGAAGCTCCATTTTATTTTATTTTATTTTTATTTATTTATTTTTTAATTTAAATTCATTGGGCCAGTTTACAGTGATCATTAATTTCAGATGTAGTATTCAATAATTTATCAGTTGTGTACAACACCCAGTGCTCATCACATCACGTGCCCTCCTTAATGAAGTCACAATTAATCACATGGGAGCCACTTTTATAGGTTTCCAGCCAAGTGTGAATTACCTGGAAAGCTACCAAGGTGTCAAGTAACAGAACCCAACACTGTTAAGAACAAGAAAAAGAAAGAAGTAGACTTCATTTTGATTAGCTGTATTGGTAGCTTTGACTAAATTTTAGACAGTGAGAGAAGACAATGGATGGAAATGTTGACTCTGTCCTTGTAAGCCATGCTTTTCTGGGAGAACACCGGGCCCAAGGTTGTATTGTGCATGAGCTAGCCTGCATCAAAACCCAGGCTGCCATTAATTGCTCCTATGGCAGCTGTCCCACCTGAGGCTTCTCTGCACTCCCTTTGGGGAGATGTCCAGCTGTTTCTCTGCTGTCATTTCCTTTTTACTGTTTCTCACTCAAACCTTCCTACCCCTAAAATAAATAAACCTTCCTGCCCACAAACAGAACTCAGGCAAAGCCATGTTTTAGTTTGGTCTAGTTTGTGAGCTCTATTTAGGCACACACATATATGTGTTAGTCCCAGTTGCCCTGGCATCACACCTGTATAACGTTAAGTGAATATGCTCCGATTCAAAGGAGTTATATCTGGGTCCTGGGTGGCTCAGTCGGTTAAGCATCTGCCTTTGGCTCAGGTCATGATCCCAGGGTCCTGGGATCGACCCGTGCCAGGCTCCCTATTCAGTGAGGAGTCTGCTTCTCCCTCTGTTTCCTCCCACTTGTGCTCTTCCTTCCTCTTTTTCTCCCTCTCTCTCTCCCTCTCTCTCTCAAATAAATAAAATCTTAAAAAAATAAATTAATGAAAAGAGTTACATCAACTTAATAAATTAATGAAAAGAGTTACATCAACTAGAAGAGGAACTTCTCCCGCTTACTCCTTGTGTTCCAGGAAGCTCATGTATGTCTGTGACAGGAATCTCACATTCGTTTGTTTTGAAGAGTCTGGTGTGTTTCCATGAACTCTTAGGATAATTTAATTATTTTTGGAAATGAATACTATAATAGCCCTTAATACGTGAAATTCTATCTTATTCCTAGGAATTTAACTAAACACATTGACAAAGGAGGATAGTTACTTTTAAATGAAATGACCTAAACTGAATGTATTTGATTTTTAAAATAAATCCTGAGTACGATAATATCTGTTGGTAATAAAAAGGTTCTTAAATAGTATTTTGTTTTGAGTACAGTTAGTCCCATTTTGAGTAAACCTGGAAAAGTCATACTGTACCTTTTAAATATTTCTGGAATGTGAAGATTTTGACATTCTTATTTAAAAATAGTTCATGAAATAGTTATTATTTCTTCATCTTAGGAATACATTTGGAGGCTGTTTCAATGAATTATTTTAGCCAGTGAAAAGTTTTCATTCATTTCAGAAAAAAGAAGAATTGTGTAAAAGATGACTGAATTAATCAAAACAGTTTTCTCTCCCAGCTACCAAAATCTGTGTTCGTTCTCTGTGAGGTAACCCATGGGAAATGCTGGGTGCACTGTGAAGGACTTTCGTCCTTGCTGCCCACAGACAGAATCCAAGGTTAAAACATAGATGGGATGTTTGAAATTTCAAAATGAAAGATTAGAACCATTGAAGTTGTCTCAGTAGACTTTTATGATTTTTCATTAAATGTATGATTCTGAGTGCAAAAAAATGCAAAAGGACATGCTTTAAAAAAAAGAGAAAATAAAATCACTAAGATATAGGTGATGACTTAAAAGTTACTTTTTCAGTGCATTCATGTATTGACACTGAAAAATCGATAGATCGATAGAGAGATAGATGAGGTAGACGGATGTGGTAGGTAAGTAGGTAGACAGGTGATAGATGGATATGTAGGTAGATAGGTGATAGGTGACAGATGATAGTTTAGTGGTTGTTAAAACACTGCAGGCAACACACAACTATAATCCCCACCCCAAATCATCAAGGCACATAAAGGATCGAGGAGTGGACATGGACACCAGATACTCACACCCTTTATGCTCTGTTAGTTTTCTTTCCATATTTGTGTTTCAGCAGTGTAATTTGACTTGAACTTTTGAGATAGCCTGTTAAAAATGGTGAGTAATATATGATTACTCCTGATGATTCATTTAATTTCCTTGGTTTCAAAACTCCCATTAGAGGTAATGAAGGAGGTGATAGAAAAACTTTATTTTCCCTTCTTGCCCTCTTTAGTTAGCCCTTTTAATACCACCTTTCACTGCTTAGTAATTTGCAAATATTAGGAAATTCAGAGTAGTCTGATGTACTGATCTATGCTGATAAATATTAATATCTAAATGAAATAGATGGATTTTTAATGAAATATATATTGCCTCAACAGAAGTAAGGAATGGTCAGATAGTTGTTTGAGAAATTTAGAAAAACAGAACATATTTATAAGAAGGCTTTAGTGTCAAGGCTCTAGGGTTGGATGGTTTCTTTTCTTTTTTAGAGAGAGAGAGTGTGCATGCCTGAGCAGGGGGTGGAGGAGGGGCAGAGGGAGAAGGAGAGAGACAATCTCAAGCAGACTCCCCACTGAACTCGGAGCTCAACAACACAGGGCTCAACCCCACAACCCTGAGATCATGACCTGAGCTGAAATCAAGAGTCTAATGCTTATAGACTGAGTCATCCAGGCTTCCCAAGGTGGTTTTTATAATGTTTAACATATTGTGAAATAGGAAAAGAAAGCTTTCCAACTCATTTTAATGATTCTGACATCATCTTAACATTCTAACCTTAAAGATAACACAAAAATAGTACTATTCACAAATCTCGTGGGTGTAGATGCAAAATCTTATGGAAAATACTGGCAAATTTAATCCAATAATATATTAAAACTATAATATTAATAATGGCTAGCACTTACATAGATGGTACTATGTTCCAGGTGCTATTTTAAGTTCTTATGTTATTAACTAGAATATAAGCTCATAACACTTTTTTCTATTTTGCTAATTGGTGTAATAACAGAACCTAGAACTGTGCCTGGCACAAAACAGACACTCATTAAATTTGTTGAATAAATCAATTAATAATTTTCACAATGACAATATGAGATTGATCTTATTAATATTCCCGTTTTACATGAAAGGGTATAATGGGCCCATAGAGATGAAGGAATTTGCCAAGGGCACACATACCATGCACAATAATGTAGTTTTTTCTTTTTCTTTTCTTTTTTTTTTTTTTCCGAGTGTAGGGAAGGTTTGGCATTAGAAAATCTAAGAATATTATTTAACATTTTATTCCATCAAAAAGAAAATTTTTGATAGTTGTTTAAAAACAAGTCAATTCCATTTCTTAGGGGGATGAACTCTTAAGTAAAATAAAAATCAAAAGAAATGTCCTTAACATTTTATAAAAGTAATTGTAGTTCAGCTTCCAAATTCTTACAGGTATAAAATTAGAGGAATTCCCATTAAGAGAGACACCAGAGAAAGATTTATGCTGTCAGGTGTGTTGGGTAATATTGTACTTAACCAAACTTCAGTTGAACAGGCGGAAAAATTGAAGTATCCATATAGGAAAGGATAAGGATGAATGATCATTAATTGTGGCTTTTATACATTGACCTTGATGTATAATAGGTGAGTGATTGTGGACAGGTTATTCAAATTCTCTGAACTTTAATATTTAATCTCTCTGTTGAGGCTATTAGTACCACATACTTCACAAATTTGTTGTTAAAGTAAATGGGATAGTATATGGAAGGTGCCTCTTTTGCAGTAGTTGGCAAAGAGTAAGCACTCAGTGAATGCTACTCATTTTTACTATTACCTCCCAAGAAACCAAAGAGACACAGTTGAAACCCATTAGCATTAATGGAGAGACTCCATAAATCAGTGTGTTATAAGTTCATATGTAAAGCTTGAGAGCTTTCCAATATACGAGTAAAAATAGTTATCACGTATAATGAGACAATAACACTATTTACAATAACACTAGTAAATCCAGGAACATATTATTATATTAACACATTAATAATAATATGCCTAGGGATAAACATAAGGAGAAATCTCTTGGAAGAAAACTATAAAACTTTAGGGAGTATCATAAAAGAAGGTATTAATTCAAGAGGTGGCATATTCTCATATATGAAGAAGATTCAGTATTCTAAAAAAAAAAATGTCAAGTACCCCTAATCTTTGAATCTCACCCAAAATGCACAAATAAGCATGGAGAAGTTAATGGTTTGTCACTAACTTTAATATGGTCTTCCTTATACAAACCAGAATAACAAGGGAAGTTATATAAAGAAGATCCAGAGACAGTGACTTGAATTTTTCTGATAGTGGAATGTGTGAAAGTTATAATAATTAAAAGATTAGGCTACTGGAATAAAAATAGACAGATGGGTAGAACAGAAATAGTCACAAGTATAAATGTGTCATTTCACATCAGTGAGAAATGAATTGAGTCTTCAGAAAAAGTGTTAGCTAATCATTTGGGGATAAAAACAGGAAATTACAATTTCTGGTATCAGTGTTCTCATTTAGATATCACATAATCTAAATTTCTCCACATGTCCCTCCCAAAATAGTCACATCAATAAGGAGAGCAAATGAAACCATCCATAACCTATCCCAAAAGCATAAGTATCTCCTACAAACAAAAATTCACAAATGCCTATGTAATTTGTTTGATGGGACTTTCATTTACCAACTACCAGCAGAGCCAGATATGGGAGCCAGGAAGAAAACAGGAGAAGATCGTGGCAGCCTAGGGATGGGGGAAATACATATAATCATCCTTAGAGAGAGAAACACCCTTTCATATCTGGTCTGAACCCTGATGGGTCAAAACACTGACTTATGAAGAATTTAAAGAGATGATTTGAAAGTTCACAGGAGCAGGGGTGGCTTTTCTGGGGGAGAGGGCAAGGATATTCCTTGGATGAAAAGTGATGGAAGTGAAAAATGAATGTAGAAATTAAAGTCTTACAGAAACCAGGGAATGGGAAATCAGAACCCTTTTATTCTGGTAGTGAGAACACTTAAGATCTATTCTCTTAGGAACTCCCAAGAATATGATACAATGCGGTATTATTAACTACAGTCACCATGTTTTACAGTAGATCCCAAGATCTTATTTGTCTTATAACTGCAAGTCTGTACCCTTTGACCTCCATCTCCCTATCCCCACACTCCTAACCCCCTGCCTCTGCGTAACCACCATTCTAGTTTCTGTTTCTATGAATTTGGCTTTCTTTCTTTTTTTTTTTTTTTTAGCTTCTCTATAAAAGTGAGATCGTATAGTATTTGTCTTATGTGTTACATATGTCTTTGTGTCTTGCAATATGACTTATTTCTTTAGCGTAATGCCCTCATGTTGTTGCAAATGGCAGAATTTACTTGTTTCTCATGGCTGAATAATATTCCATTATATATATTTAATCTTTATTTGTCTGTTGATGAACACTTAAGTTGTTTCCATATCTTGGCTACTGTGAATAATGCTGCAGTGAACATGGGAGTGCAGATATCTCTTAAAAATCCTGTTTTCATTTCTTTTGGATATATACCCACAAGTGGGCTTGATGTATCCTGTAGTACTTATATTTTTAATTCTCTTGATGAACCTTCATTCTGTTTTCTGTAGTGAAAACAAATGGAAAGCATAATGTCTACAGCAATTTACATTCCCACCAACAGGGCCCAAGGGTTGGAGGTGTTAGCGGACACTATAGTGGTAATTATTTTGCAATATATAAGTATATTAAATTAACACATTGTACATCTTAAACTTGTACAGTGTTATATGACAATCATATCTCTGTAGAGCTAGAAAAAAATAAAATACTTTATGAATTAAAAAAAAATCAGAACCCACTCTCTTTTCCTCCAAGGAGCCATTGATTAAAGAAAGTGTATTTTATTATATCAATATAAAAAGTTACCCTTCATTGCTGCCTACGTACTTATGTAGTATTGTGGGTTTTTTTTAATATTTTATTTATTTATTTGAGACAGAGAGAGAGAGAGAGCATGAGTGTTGGGCAGGGGCAGAGGGAGAAGCAGACTCCCTGCTGAGCAAGGAGGCTGATGTGGGGCTCAATCCCAGGACTCTGAGATCATGACCTGAGCTGAAGGGAGATGCTTAACTGAGAGAGCCACCCAGGTGCTGCATATGTAGTATTGTTTACTCAGGAAAATAAAACATTCCTAATGAGCAGAACATGGTGGGCAACATCTATACAAAGCTTCTCTAAGAAGAAATCAAAATGAGAGTGGAGAACCCCCCCCATAACAAACCACAAAACCAAAAAAAGGAAAAATGTATCACATCACTTCAAGCCAATTCATATTCATAAAGCATTTTCAGATAATTTTAAAAACTTCAAATGAGAAATTCAAACACTNTACAAAGCTTCTCTAAGAAGAAATCAAAATGAGAGTGGAGAACCCCCCCCATAACAAACCACAAAACCAAAAAAAGGAAAAATGTAACACATCACTTCAAGCCAATTCATATTCATAAAGCATTTTCAGATAATTTTAAAAACTTCAAATTAGAAATTCAAACAGAACCAAAATGGATAGAAAACAGGGAGATACAAAATGAGAATTGACTAATCCTAGAAAAAAAGAATTAGAAGAACAGGACAAAGGTTCATAAGGCAGAATAGATTTAATGAAAATATAATAAAGATATTAAGGATGGGCATTAGCCAAGAGAACTAAGNCTATACAAAGCTTCTCTAAGAAGAAATCAAAATGAGAGTGGAGAACCCCCCCCATAACAAACCACAAAACCAAAAAAAGGAAAAATGTAACACATCACTTCAAGCCAATTCATATTCATAAAGCATTTTCAGATAATTTTAAAAACTTCAAATTAGAAATTCAAACAGAACCAAAATGGATAGAAAACAGGGAGATACAAAATGAGAATTGACTAATCCTAGAAAAAAAGAATTAGAAGAACAGGACAAAGGTTCATAAGGCAGAGTAGATTTAATGAAAATATAATAAAGATATTAAGGATGGGCGTTAGCCAAGAGAACTAAAATGAAAGGAAGAAGCGAAAAGGATTAAGGAGAAAGACTAGGCATAAACGATAGGCAGAGAAGTTTTAACATCCATATAACTGCAGCCCCTGAAGACAAAAGCAATATGTTATAGACCAAATGTTTAAAAATNTAAAAGCTGAAAATACAAGAATTTTGGGGAAAGTAATGAAGCCCTGAATCTAGACATTAGAGGGTCCACGATGTACCTGAGAAAGTTGATCTAAATTGGTCAATGCCGCTATGCTTCTAAGAAATCTACTGGATTTGAAAGATCAGAACACGCCCTCAGGGTGTCCATATAAAAAGATCCATCACTTGTACAAAAGAAAATCTGATTGACATCAGAGTTCTCTGTGTTGACATATCAGGCAAGACTGCAATGGAGCAAGAATTTATGAAATTTAAGGATGTATCTTGATATGAGCTTATAGTTTTATACCCAGCCAAACCGTCTTTCAAGAATCAAAAGCCCAGGGGC
>NC_048220.1:141914767-141938952 GCF_002007445.2 Ailuropoda melanoleuca | reverse complement strand
AAATAAAATCTTTAAAAAAAAAAAAAAGAATCAAAAGCCCAAGTCATACGGTACTCATGAATCCTTCCTGAGGAATCTTCTAGAACAGTACTCCTCAATGTGTTGTTTCATGATGAGATAGCAGCTTGTTCCAGAAAGTAACCCGATGCACCATTTGTTTTTGCAAACAAAAAACAACAAAAAAGGTTGGCTANTTTCATGATGAGATAGCAGCTTGTTCCAGAAAGTAACCCGATGCACCATTTGTTTTTGCAAACAAAAAACAAAAAAGGTTGGCTGATCTAAACAATGTTGTTAGTGAAATAAGTCATTTGATTCTGGCACAAGTTTCTTATTTTACGTTGTACGAGTTGCCAGTCTGTAGAGCACACTATGGCACTCTGTTGAAGATGTACCCAGGAGAAGATGACTGGGATGTGTAGGCAACAGGACTGATGACACGAACTGAGTAGGTTGAAGTTTGCAGGTAGCCATGACCTGGAAGCACAGGTGAACATACGCAAGTGTTTTCTAGGACATCTGTATTCCATAAAACAACCACAGTAATAGGGACAACATCATGTTTCCAAACTTTATGGATACTCTCTAGATCTAGGGGTAATCAGAATGTGAGGACAAATAGGAGACAGCAATACGGAAATGTCGTATCTTCGNGTGAACATACGCAAGTGTTTTCTAGGACATCTGTATTCCATAAAACAACCACAGTAATAGGGACAACATCATCTGTTTCCAAACTTTATGGATACTCTCTAGATCTAGGGGTAATCAGAACGTGGGGACAAATAGGAGACAGCAATACGGAAATGTCGTATCTTCTGAAAAGATACAAGGAGAACAACTCAAAAGTGAATCCGATACTGACAAAGATATTGAGCAGATGAAACTCTCACAGACTCCTTTTGGTGGCATAACTTGGTCCTGCTGCTTAGAAAACTTCAAGTGACAGTCTACTACAGATCCACACTGTGTAGCCTGTACTCATCAGTTCCACTCCGTTGATTTCCAAAGTATACAAACATATTCATCGAAAGACATGCAGAAGAGTGATTGTAGCAGCCCTTGGTGGTAATATCCTAAATCTGAACCGAACCACATGTCTACTTGCAGGAAGATGATTAAACCAGTTGTGGTATTTACACAGTGGGATGTTCGACAGCCCAGGGAATTCTGGAGCCATAGTGATTCCCATATCCTACCACCATAGTGGCCATGGTGATGAATCCTACCACTGTAATGTTGATCAGAAAGAGCCAAACATAGAAGGGTGTATGTGGTGGGAGTCCATTCAGATAAAGATTAAAAAGAGCCAAAATTATCTATGACATTTGGAGTCAGGGTGGTGGTTACTTTTGTGGATGCAGTTGCTGGATGGGGGAGGAGGGACGGAAGGATAGTTTTCTGAGATGCATGAAGTATTCTGTTTCTTGTTCGGGGTTCTGGTTGTATAATGTTGTTTGCTTCCTATAATCCATGATGTGGTGCAGTTAGGAATTTTGTACTTTTGTGTGGGCGTCACTCTGTAATGAAAGGTTCACAAGGTTCACAATGGGGAAGAAAGAGAAAAGAGGAAAACTAAAATGAATCCTTGATTGTTGCTTAGATTAATCAATGAGAGTCAAGGTTAAAATTTAAAGCACCTCATCCAGTAAGGGAAAGAAGGACTAGGGCAGTGTGTGTGTGTGTGTGTGTGTGTGTGTGTGTGTGTGTGTGTGTGATGTGTTGCAGTGAGCACTTCAACAAAAATAAAAGCTTTTATAAATAACAAAGAAATACAATGAAAAAACAAAGAAAAATGTCCATACACATAGACAACCACAGTAAATATAATATACACAGTAAGATTAACATAAACTGTTTGACCAAGTTATAACCTTGCAGTCATATCAGTGAATACAAATGGGCTTAACACACTTAAATTTTTTAAAACACATATTGTTTTTTAACAATGTGTAACATGCTTGTTACGAGAGGTGCACGTCCAGCAGCTCAGAGGGCTGAAGGGCGGGAGTCCTCCACTGTCTTCTGCTGCTTCCCCGTGATGCGCCTGTCCCGTGGGATGTGTTGTGATGCACTTACTTGCGCTGCAAGAGGTTCCAAGCTCCTTGTGTATATTTCCTGCCCCAGTGCTAGAATCAGCCGTTTCTCCAAGCTGGAATAATTTGACCACCAAAATAAATAAAGTAGTTTTGCATTATTATCCACAGTATGAAATACATTCACAAATCCACACTCACATAAGTAAGTGGGGGAAGAACAGTCACATCTCCCAGGCGGAGGAGCTCCACATCATTTATGGAGATATTCTGCCTTCAAGGAAGACAAGCATACTCCTCACTCCTCAGGTGTGGGCTGCACAAAGTAACTTCCTGCCAGAGGACAATATGCAGAGGTTGGGGAAGAGAGTAGTTTTGCAGTGGAAAAAGCTGACAGACATGACCTTGACCAAGTGATCAAGGTCAACATCAACGATGTGCATGGCACCTACTTATGATATGGTGTGATGGGAAGGACACTTCACCTCAGTGGTCTTACAACACACATAACCCCAGGAAAATCATGAGAAAACACCCAGACAAATTTCATCCAAGGGGCAGTCTGTAAAATGCCTTCTTAGTAGTCTTCAAAACCATCAAGGTCATCAGAAACAGGAAAAAGTCTGAGTAACTGTCACCATAAGGGGACATGAGAATGTAATGTGGTATCGTGGGTGAGATCCTGGAACAGGATCTGCTGATAGCCAGCAATAAGGGGACATCAGGTGAAGATTAAGACAATTTGAGTGAACTCTGGGTTTTAATTAGCCATATTATAAAATATTGGCCTATTAAGTATAACAAATGTACCAATCTATTATAAGATGCTAATAGTTGGTGAACCTGGGTGTGAGCTGTGTGGGAACTCTGTAATATCGCTGCTATTTTTCTGTAAATATAAAACTGTCCTAAACAAATAGTTGACTTAAAAAGTTTACAAAGTGGGGGAGGCAAGGGTAAAACCAGTTAAAGGCAGATAGTGAAAAAGGAGAGGATGTTATCAGGATAAGAGACTGGGTAGAATAACAAAGGAACCACCTTATGAAGCAAAAGCTTTTCATTCATGATCAGGGGATGCGAGGAGACAGACAAACAGACAAACCAGGTAATCAGTGAAGTGGATCTTAGAGTTCTGAACTAAATGCGACACCGTGCAGTAGAGAACTTACCTTCATCTGAAGCGGGTCACCAACGAAAATTCCCTGGGTATTCCTTTATCTGTTTTGAATATTGTTCCTGAAAGTACATATTCAAAAGTAAAGAATTGGAAAGGCAGAAAAAAAATCAAACCCTTGAATGAACCTAAATGCATGTCAACTTGATAACTACATAAAGAGGCAAATTAATACAAGTAACTTATAAACAGTTCTATGGCTGTAAAATCCTTATGGAAAATTCCAAGAACAGAAAGATCAGAAACACATCTGGGACTACCCTTGGCTTATTTTTGGCAATTGTATTGATATAATATTTCTGAAGATACCATTAGGAGTGTGTACTGAGGGGCACCTGGGTGGCTCAGTCGGTGAAGCGTCTGACTTATGGTTTTTGCTCATGTCATGGTCTCATGGTCGTGGGTTCGAGCCCGCATCGGGCTCTGCGCTCAGCAAGGAGTCTGCTTTAGATTCTTTCTCCCTCTCCCTCCCACTCACTCTCTCTCTCAAATAAATAAAATCTTTTTTTTTTAAAGAGTGTATATTGAGGGGTGGAATGAATATACCGATACGTTAGGAACCAGAGTCACCCCTGGAGAAGGGAGATACACATATGCGTTGAGCAAAGTGAGGAAGAACAATGCAGTAGTGGGTTCACATTGGAGGAATCACACGGACACGTGATTTATAATGTGTGTTTATAGATGTATTTCTTAGCTGTGCTTACAGAAAGTGACCAGAAAAAAAATGGGTTAGTGGTCACAGCTGGTACCCAATTCCTGGTTCCTAAGACCTGTTTGCTTTAAGGAGCCCAAGATCCGTGGAGAAATTCTTGATCCTAGGCCTGAGGTGGAAGTGTATTGTTTGGAAATTATCAGCATGTGATTAATTAATAAGTGAATATGTTTTTTGAAGTATATAGTCTAAGTTAGTTGAGAGACTAGTAGTTGAAATGATGAATTTAAGAAATTTAAGAAATTTTACGTGTATGCATGCTCTTGTAGAGAACTTTGAACATCTTTATTTTTGATTCACAAGTACTAGCTATGTTTGAAATGAAATCCTTTTTTAGAAAAAAAGTGAGCATCTCCATCTTCCCTTACGGGAATTACTGCTGATGATCTTGACGTTGATGTTTTGTGTCGTGCTTGTACCTGCTTCCACGTGAAGAAGTGAACGTCCGAGCCGATGTCACAGTTGGCGGATTCCTTGGTGCTCCTGACTGTGCCTACACGCATGGTGCAAGCTTGGGGGAAACACCGAAGCTTGTAGAACAATTTCAGAAAATCAGCAACTCTGAGCCATAAGATGATGTTATTATTCAACAAAAGACATTACTTCATTAAGATATCAGTGCTTTTCGATCAGAATCATGGATCTTTTTAAATGTCAACTAAAATTGTATTTTTTTTAAAAAAAGATTTTATTTATTTATTTGACAGAGAGAGAGACAGCCAGCGAGAGAGGGAACACAAGCAGGGGGAGTGGGAATGGAAGAAGCAGGCTCCCAGCGGAGGAGCCTGATGTGGGCCTCGATCCCAGAATGCTGGGATCACGCCCTGAGCTGAAGGCAGACGCTTAACAACTGAGCCCACCCAGGCGCCCCTAAAATTGTATGTTTTTAAATAATGTGATCTGGTTTGAGAAGAAATTCAGAATTTTGAGAGAGATAAAAATTTAAGAATAATTGTTAGGAAACACAGTAGCTGCCGAGAGACTTTGAGGGACGATGGTGACAACGGAGCAGGTGTTTACACCCCCTCACCCAGAGACGATGAGGTCTATTTTCCTATAATCCAGTGATAAAACAACTTGATATTCTCTTCCAAAAGAAAAACAAAATGGTGCAATCCAAGAGACCCTGGGCCTCCCCGGCTCTAGACTTCAAGGCCAAGCAAGGTTGAAAGTGGGCTCAAAGCAGAGTGGGCCCAATCTCTCCAACAGTCTTGGATTGCACCCCCAGCTCTCAGGATCGGTCCTCTGGCTTGAAGGTTCGCAGAGCAGGGAACAGGCATGGGGCATCAGTCCTAGCGTTGTAACACTTGGACTTCACACTGAATGATAGCCTTACCCAGACACAGACAGTCCCTTCCTATACTGGGGGGGCACCCCTTACCATGGTGGGGGCACCCAGGGGAAGAAGCCAGGCGTAGCCACACTTGTAACTGGACCTGGAGACAGAACCAGGCTGGTGGATGAACGAAAAGCTCCTCCCTCATTCTGGTGTTTACGTAAGATTACAGAACAGAGGTTAAATTTACATTACTTGATAGCCAGCAATAATAATTAGGAAAAAAAGCCCAACCCTGTTATCCTTGCTCGAGACCACCCACAGCACTTTGGAGTCGATCTGCCCTTCTTCTGCCTAACCACACACCGCTGTTTACTTTGTTTCAACCCCCAAATGGAGGCAGGGCAACATCTGAGTCTGTTTCCCACCAGAGCCCCAAGGGTAAGGCCCGGCAGGGGCTGCCGTGGGCCTTCTCCTCAAACCCTGCCCTCAGGACAGAGAGGGGAGAAAGGAGCCATTGTCTCACGCTGCCCTTCCCACCTCCAGTGACCTGGGGTTCCCACAGCCGCCTGGCGCTCAGTGTGACTCTGTCTTCTTCCGACTGCGGCCTGGTCCTTTGGCTTCCGTGGCCGATGCGGTTCGTGAAAGCTACCGGAGAGGCTAACAATACAGGAAACCGAGTTTGGAGGCCATCCCCGTGCCAGCTCGTGAGAGCTGTTTGGTGGCATGCTCATGCCTTACAGGTTCATGGTCTTAGAGCTCCTTTTCTGCCGGGATTCACCCATTCATTTTCCTAGCAACTTCTTAGAGGCTTTTCAGCACAAGAGTAAATGGCCGTGGTTCTCAACTGGCTTTTACCAATACATGGTGATATGTTTCATGCTTGATGCTGTTAAAATGGTCCAGGGTGCTTAGAAATCAATAAACTGGAAGCATTTTCTCTGACTAGTCTGTGTCATGTCCAGGCTTGGCCCTCATTGTCCCCTCTCCCTGGGGGTTCTTCTCCAGGATCAAGCTGTCCCCTTTCTGGGTCTCGGTAGCGCTCCAAGCATCATCTCGAAGCGCCTGTCCCCGCCTGTCGGAGCCGCTGTGTGTCTGGGCCCTGTGGAGCCAGGCTACCCCCCCCTTTGCTCTCGGCTGTATCCCGTGTGGAGTGCAAAGCCAGACATACCCCGTGTTTCCTCACCCCTGAAATAACTGCCTTCCAGGGCTGTCCGTGATGTCGGCTAGTGATGGTTACTAACATGCAGTGAGCCCTGGGATGCCGGCGTGGCGAGGGAAGGTCACTCAGTTACAGGGACAGGTGTGCGTGAGGGCACCGTGACAGGTGTGCGCCCGGCCGAGCCGTAGAATAAAGACAATCACTGAAGAACAATCGTAACTTAACCTGTTTTAAAAAAGGCAGTGCTGGTCTCTCAAGGAGCGAGCGAGAACAGCAAGAGGAAAGATGCGGGTGTTTTAGAAGCGTGGCCTGTGCGCATGTGGACCTTGCCTGCGTGTGTCCTGCACGGGCATTTATAAACCATGAGAAAATAGCCGAAGGCAACTTTCGCCGAAGTTTGGGCTGTGCCCTTGACATAGATGTGCGGCCCTTCACCTTGCTCGTCTTCGTGCTGTTCTAGGTGTGTTGAACGAGGGTCTGTGGTGTCTCTGAGATCAAGGAGCCCCGTCATCACGTGACAGAGCTGAAGTCAGTCGTGCACCAGCACCAGAAACACACAACTAAGACGGACCCGAACACAAAACTTGAAGGCGAAATGTTACAGACTCTAGAAGCTAATATTTCTTTAAGTGAAACTTATTGTGACTCTTTTAACATAGGCATTTTCGAAGCGATAGAACTGTGGAAACATCCAGAGGACGAACGTCCCCATTTTTGCTCACTTCGCCCTGCTCTCTAGAATATACCACCTACGTGGACGGGAATGTACAAATCCTTATTAATATTGAGGTGGTCACAGTGGAGTGATCACTTCAGAGATGATTACTCTTCATCAGAAATAAGTACAAGACTTGCTAATCTTTGGAGGGACTTCAGAGTAACACAAAGCTTGTTAAGATGTGTCTGTAGTTTGCTGCTGGTTTTCGTGATACCGGTGATGGAGTCATGTTTCTTTAAATAGCCTGGTACATATCATAAAAGGGTGACCTAAGCCCCAGACTTAATAATCCTGAGACTTTGACATAAGACTTAGCAGGACCACATCCTGTACAAGCCCCGGTGTCCCTTATAAACGTATCGCATTAGAACATAAGGAATCCGGGTGACCGTCATGCTGGGGGGCTGGCCTGGATGGCTGTGGCGGGAAGTTGTGTAATCCAAGAATTGAAAGCCCCACCGAGCCAACGCAAACACTAAAATAATTCCTTTCCACAGCTCAAGGATATGCATTCTTCCTTTTGAGATTTTCCTCTTTCAGAATGAGGGAGGAAAGCAAACAAAGGCATTTAGAACTCAGTGGGTCTTTTTGGATCAAGGACCCATGGTACAAACACACCCTTCCCCGGGTGCTGATTTATGTAGATGTTGATGGCACAAGTATAAAGCAGAGTCCCCAAACAGTATTTGTTTTTAGATGAATAATTCACTCATTTTCCTTGTGTGAGTTTTTCTCGTCTGAGGCACTGGCCTTTCAAATTAAATAAATATAATGTTTCAGAAGAATGTAGGCATGAATATTCATAAAGACCAAAACAGTGAACATAAATAAAAGCACTTTTATATAACATTTAATTTTTTTTTTATGAGGACCTTACTTTGTGGATTTTTGGTTGTTTTTTTTTTCTTGTGCACTTCTAAAATGATATGCCAAGTGATCTTCCAGGACACTGTTTCTTCTGCAGAGCCTGCCTGTTATTGAGGTGGTGACACTTATTTTCAGATTGCTTCATAAAGCAATATTCCCCTTTTCATAAATAGAAATAAGATAGTACTTGCTTATGGCACAGTTCATTAGCCATAGATTCAGCCTAGTATGGTGTCAAACCCTCAATAAAGTGGGGGAATGCCCCCCAAAATAAATAAAATACAATAAGGTTATGTACCCTGAGAAACATAGCTCATTTGTACACAGGAAGTATGGCAGAATATTTTTAGGTGTTTCTATATATGTGCCAGTGATTTAAAGATTAAGAACATACATGTGAAACTTGTGTTATTTTATGCTGGGAACACAAACCGTGAAGATCCCCTTATCCCACGTCCTTGGGGAATGGAGGTAACAGTAGAAGATAAACGCAAATTAAGTCTGCGGTCGTGTTTGCCCAAGCTACTGGTTTAGAAGGAGCCACCGTACTCTTATATGTGATGGATTAACTGTTTCTCGGAGTTGTCAGAGTATCTTATTTTAAGTAATCCCTGAGATTACTGAGAGAGGGGACTGTCTGTTTTATAAGCACTGGCTACCCCAGGCTGTAACTGTTTGTCTTTGAACATGAGCATAATGCTGATTTAATGGCAGTATACTATAGAATTTAAATCTGAATGGCAATGAGAGTGAAGTCACTCTAAGTGCAGTAGGAAAGTTAAATTTGTGGAGCAGTGTGATTGACTGCTCTGTATCCATTTGCCAGGTTGGAGGGATGGGAAGTTCTTCCCGGGAAGAGTGGGTTGTACCCTTCTGGTGCCCTCAAAAAGGGGGCCATTGAGAGATGAAATTGTTCTTGGAGTCACTTGTGAAAATCTAGGGTCAGAAAGGAGAAAGCTGTTTCTCGCTTTGAGAAAAAAATACTTTAAGAAAATCATCAAAGAGCACATTATTTTCTCCTGATTATGGGAGTAGAGAAAATAAGTAGACATAGTCTAATAAACAGCATTATGGCTGATTGCTTCCAAATGAACTTGCTATTGTTTTTCTTTGCATTTGATGAGAAAAATAATTTTTAAGAAGAAGGACTCCTGGTGTTGGAACCAGCTGTTTGGATAGGGCAGATGGATTCTCAAGGTTCTTTTTATTTTGAATAACATGAATATCCCATGCACTGGGGGGCACTCACCTGCTCCATTAACCTTCAGGGATTATGGCAAAATAATGTGATAGTTGTTTTTATTTATTTATTTATTTAGTTTTAGCAGAAGATTATGGCTTGTTTTTATGCTGGCTTAGGACTTTGGGCGAAATACTTAACCCTTCAGCACCTTGATTTTCCCAGTTGTAAAATAAGAAAATACTTGCCAATAAATCTTGTTTGTAGTGGATATTGAGCTAGATAAAATTCAGTTTTAGGTTGGATGATGTTCTTTCTGCATACTCAGGGATATTTCTGGCAACACACCCACTTTTTCCCATTTCTTCTATTGTTTCTAAAGAATTTATTATCATGCAATTTGGAGACCTTGGAAAGCCTGGACATCCTGGTAATTGACTCTCTTAGAAGCAATACTGACAAATGATTTTGCCACAAGTTAACATTTTGCTGGAGCCCTATAACAACTCCCAGGAGTCCCAAAGGAAATGACCTATATTTTAGGTCTTCATTACAGTAACAAATCACTTCTGATACGATTTATTGCATTAGTCAGGTTTCTGCTCTGAATACTGAATAACAAACAACCCCTAGATCCAAGTGGCATATAGAGTAATGACATATTTCCTATTTCACACTCCCCAGTCTGCTGGTTGCTGAATTTGTCCGGTTTCTCAAGCCTACTGGACTAAACAGGTAGGGTAGACGCTAGACTTTGGGTTGGGTCCAGGTTTGCAATGGGTGTCTTCAGTCCAGATCCATTTGAAAGAGTTGTGTCTTCTGAACCCTGGCCTTCTCATTGTGCAAGACCAAAACTCCAAGGAGCCTGGCAGAAATGTAAATCGAGGCGTCTTAAAGCCTCAGTTCTGAACTGGCATGCTGCCGGCCCATATTCCATTGCTCAAAGGAAGTCATGTGGCCAAGTCCAAAGTCAATAAGCTAGGGATGTTTACTCCCCCAGCTGATCTCCATGGCAAGGGCTAGAGAGAAGAGAGAATTGCACAGGGATACGATATTCCACTCCATCTGGTACATTAGGAAACTGCCTAACTGAGGGACATTCAAGAGTGCTTTGTGTTCTCATTCTTATCTTGGCCAAGGAATCACTATCCAAAACAAGTCTTTACAAAATGTGAATAGATGCTCTGGGAAACAGGAATGTAAGGGGGAACACTATACTAGTTTTTCAAGTCCAAGGGACACAGCTTAAATGGTTTCACAATGCTGACAGTAGCCCACATTCAGACGTAGTAGTTTGCTAATTACGGGTGGAAAGTTTTCTGATTTTTAACTCTAAACATATCAGACTTGCAGACAGACTCTGCCATCATCATGTGACTATGAGGGGGGTAGGGAAGGATGGACAGGAAATAAATGGGAAAGTTTGGGAATTGGCCTCCACTCCGGGCAGTTTCAAGTGTCTTACGAACAGGGCTTGTCTGTGTCTTCTCCGTAATCAGTAGTAAAATGCCTTGTTTATTGTGCAGCGAAAATAACTACTGGGGGATACATGCATGTGAATGATGAGTGAGGAAAAGCAGATGACACATTCAGGTAGATGGAGACCCAAAACCAAATGAGGAGTCAGGAGGAAGTGAAGGGACAGAGGGAAGGGAACCACATCCGTCTCTGCCCACCACTAAGTACTGCTCGGGCTCAGAACAGACAGAGGGCTGGGGAGACAGCAAGCCGCCTTTGTTCCCTTAGGATATCAGGTTTTTACATCCTACTATTCTTTTTTTTTCCCAAGCTTTTTTAAATTTATGATCTACCTCCTACTTATTTTAAATGAAAAAAGGCACAGTGAGAGTCATTGTTTCACCTTTGATTCCATCAGTCTCCCTAAGTCTGAATCACATTTCCAAAGAAGAATGAGAGGTACATGGTGATTCATGATTTCATCTCTCTGCAACTCAGGCTTTCCATCAGACAGCATCATATGTAGCCTCTTGCTTCAAAACATAACATTTAAAAAAATGTTTTCATATTCTATACCGAGGGCGTTGATACTCTGGAAGTGGTCTTGGCTGAAGGTGACTGTTAGAGGAAATGTAAACTCTTTTCTATTAGCAAGTCCTCAAGGTGGCCCTGAGTTTTATTCTGAATGATGGTCCTAAAGGATGTTTTGGAATAGTATAAAGTTAATTTCCAAGAATTTCTAAGTATGTTTTTCATTGTAGGAAAGATAAGGTTCTACTTGAACTTTTCCGGTATTGAACAAGAGATAGTTCTTGATGACTAAGGGGGACAAATCCTGGGACATGAGAGAGGACGGGGCAGGGTGGGGTAGTGACCACACTGCAGAGCGGGGTAGTGACTGCACAGAGAAAGGTGTGTGACGTGCTCCAGGCTGTCAGTCGTTGATGATCTGGTCCTTTTTTGCTTCTTTAGTGGAAACGACGCTGGAAATAATTTTTTTTTTGAAACCTGGTCTTTATTTTAAAATCAAATTGGTCTGGAGGCCTCAAGAAATAAAATCCAGTAACCAGGGCAAAGATGAGTAATCATGCATCCTGGTTCACTGACTTGTTGATGAGGACCTGACTTTGAAGAGGACCGTGTGGTGGAGATGAATACATTTCCCTCATCTCACAGATCAGTCTGGTCAGAATGTGGGAAATTCCCTGCAGTGACTGCCACCTTATCGAGAGTGACCAACCATTGAACCCATGCAACCTTCAGATCCGTGTGGGCCCCACACATATCGCCTGGGAACAGGATTACAGTAGAGAATCAAATCCATAAATGCAGGGCGGGGCCCAAGAGTGTGTATTTCTTTCTTTCTTTTCTTTCTTTTTTTTTTTTTTAGATTTTATTTTATTTATTAATTTGACACAGAGAGAGGCAGTGAGAGAGGGAACACCAGCAGGGGGAGTGGGAGAGGAAGAAGCAGGCTTCCCACTGAGCAGGGAGCCCAATGCTATGCGATGCAGGGCTTGATCCCAGGACCCTGGGGTCATGATCCGAGCCAAAGGCAGACGCTTAATGGCTGAGCCACCCAGGCGCCCTTGGAGTGTATTTCTAACAAGCTCCCAGGTGAGGTGGGGCCCAGGTGTGAGGCCCACACTTGGCAGGTAGGAGACATCTGAACTCCACCAAGCAAAGGACAATTCAGGGTCAGTGTTGGTCCAGAGAATACTAGGAAGTGCAGAGGGGGCCTGTGTCTCCGACACCCCGTGACAAGTCAGCCCAGACAAGTCATGAACAGGAGGGAAGGGGGACGGTGGCACATACACCCAGGCAAAGGTCATCAGACACCTACAGGCTCGAGGACGCAGGGCACGCAGGTGACGGTAGGAAGTGGGTTTGATTTTCATTACTTGCTCTAAAATGGTTTTGATTATTGACAGCATGTCAGTGGGTCTTCCAGTGAAGATTGTGTAGCCGTGGTGCTCTGCCACTCTGTTATCTTTGTGACTGGTCAGGGCTTGAGGTCAGCTGGAATGGAAATGGGTGTCCTCCAGTGTGCTGCCATGTGGCAGTGGGGGTCCGTGCGTGTCTGCAGAGCGCCCTGGAGTCACACCCCACAGAGCACATGCCTGTCATCAGTCAGCTGCCTCGGGCTTCCCTCCCTGCCCGCAGCGTTTGTGTGCCACTGCACCTGGAATGCTTCATTCCTTCCTTCTGCAAATGTTTGTTGAGGTCTTTTATGGGACAAGCACTGTTCTCAGTTGTAGGGAGCCATCCATACAGGGCCCTTGTCCCCACAGAGCCTACATTTATATGGGGGAAGACAGAAAATAAGGATTAGAAAAATACAAAAGTAAACATTCCAATTCCAATAACGATACGAAGAATTTAGTTAGAGATCAGCTAGTGATTAGCTAGAGAATGAATGGGGTGATATTTTAGATGGGGGAAATCAGTGGATTCTCTCCAGGGAGGCGGTGTTTGAGTTTTGAACTCTAAATGGCAGGGGGAAGCCAGCTAAGGGAAGATGGAGGAAGAACACTTGGGGCAGAAGAACAGAAAGTGCAAAGGCCTTGAGGTTTCAGGGACCAGTGAGAAGGCCTTTGTGGAGGGACTGTGGATGTGGGTGATGGAGTTGCTGAGATATGAGATCAGAAGCATCAGCCAGACCAGAACATGAGGAACCCCTCCTGGCACGATGGGGACTTTGCATATTTCCTCAGTGTTGCAGAAAGCCAGTGGTGGGATAGACACAGAGGGGAGTGACACCGTCATTTTTAACATGTTAAAGATCACTTGGTCTGCATGCCATGTTAGCTAACAGCTCCATCATGTCCCATGATTATCATTCCTGTTTTGTGCGGAAAACATTTAGGGTCTGATTTTGTAACAACTTTGACCTCTGTAATACAGTATTGTTACTCAGTCACAATCCCTGCTGTGCTTTCGATCCCCAGAGCTTCTTCCAACCTCAAGTTTGTACCATTTGACAAAGATCTCCCCATTTACCCGTCATCCTAACCACCGTTCTACTGTTTGTACAAGTTTGGGATTTTTAGATTCTGCATCTAAGTGATGTCTATGTATAAGTAAATCATCATGTCTTTCTCTTTCGGACTTCTCTCATTTTGCATAATGCCTTCACGGCCCATCCATGTTGTTGCAAAGCATGGGATTTCTTTTTGTCTCATGGCTGAATAATATTCCATTTGTGTGTGTGTGTGTGTATATACATACACCTCATCTTTACCTATTCATCCATTGAGGACACTTAGGTTGTTTCCATATCTTGGTATTGTGAATAATGCTGCAAGGAACGTGGGAGTTTTCCACATCCTGTTTTCCTTTCCTGTGGCTGTGTACCCAGAAGCGTAACCATATTATAGTATGTAAAAGTGTCCCATCAACACATTGTACACCTTGAGCTCACATAATGTTATGTGTGAATTATGTCTCAACTTAAGAAGAACCACTTCGACTTTGTATGGAAAATTCATGCTAGGGACACTAGTGTGGGCAGAGAGGGCGTTCGGGATGGTGTTCAGGAGTCCAGAGGTGATCATATGAATTGGACAAGAGCTGTAGCCATGGATGGAAAGGGACAGGTGGATTCAGGATGTCTTCTGGGGATCAAGAGAAGGAGGAAGAGAAGACTAGTAAGAATAGCTCCTAGGTATGGGGACTAGAGTTAATTAAATGAGATGAGAAAGAATGTGAGGACAAGGTTTGGAGGTTGGGGAGATCAAATATGTGTAATGAGAATTGCATCCACATACTTGAGTCCTGTTCTGATAAGCCAGAGTCTCTGTAATGCTTTCCTGTAAATAGTACTAATGACAGTTTGGCTTCCTCGTTTGTGTTATCCACTATGGTGCACAAGCATGGATTCGGAATTAGATCTTAGAACTGGGCCTGTGGACTCAGCCTACAGCCCCATGTGAACTCTTATGAGGCCCGAAGCCAGAGTGACTGGAAAGGTAATGGAACCTGAGAAAGCTTCAGAAGCCTCTGGAAGCATCTATGACGTGAACTGGGCTGAATTCTACCTGGGTCAGAGGTCTGGACCTCCCCCATGGAGCAGACCCAGGCTGTCCTTCCCTTGATTTGTTCTTGTGGGGAAGTCTCTGTCTTTGAGCTGGGGAGAGGTGGCTTCTTAACTGACATCGAGCTGAGGTGATGGGATTTTAGTGGGGTGCCATTTGTGGATCCACCAAAGTCTGTTCATGCAGACATACCCACCACACACACGGGAGTTACATACATGTATGTGTGTATGTATATGTGTGTATATGTTTCTCTCTATGTATATATGCACACACGTAGATACAGATGTGCATACAGATGTGCGGGTACACACCCCTCCCCACTGGGGGGACCGGGGAGAGAAAGAAGGGAAAGGGAAGGAAGACAAACCTAAGAAAGAGGGTAATCATAGATACCCATAGAAGCCTGGGCATACACTGATGGCTTCACTAAACATCAGCATAACTGAGGGTCCCCATTTAAAGAAAAGACTGTTTACACAGTTGTTGATATTTGTACTAAGAAATGTAACTCAAAGTAATCCTTATAGAAAATATGATCAATGAGCAAGATAAGAAAATGCTTATCTAAATGAAAAGGTAAGTACCATTTTGCACATCAAAATAAGCAGAGGGAAAGAGAGAGAGAGGCAAACCAAGGAACAGGTTCTGAACTAGAGAGAACACACTGATGGTCACCAGAGGGGAGGGGGGTGAGGGATGTATGAAACAGGTGGTGGGGTGAAGGAGTGCACCTGTCGTGATGAACACGGGTCTGTGTATGGGAGTGCTGAATCACTGTATTGTACCTGTAGCTAATATTACACTGCATGCTAGCTATACTGGAATTTGAATAAAAACTTAAAGAAAGTTAAAGCACATTTCTGGCTAAATATCTTTCTAGTTGTTTCCAGAAAAAAATGTAAATGCTCCTAATTAGTAGGTGGTATAGATGTTCTCAAAGCCAGGAATCCTTTGAGATGGAAGTAACATTCAAAAATAAAATTTTTATTCAAATGTAGAATTTACTTTCAGAATGCTCAGTTAGATCACTATGTTCAAGAATTCTCTTTTCCTTTGGCAATTTTTACTAAAATTTGGCATATCTAGTTATATTCTAAAACAACAAGATGCAATGTTAGAGCAACTACACAATTCATGCTTTATTCAAGAAGGTATAATTTCTATGGTTTTAGTGAAATCTCTGTCTTTGAAAATTAAGCTACTACTGTATACACTGTGCTATTTTTGATTTCTCGGAGATTTGTTGGAAAGAAAAGTGATTTGAGGAGCTCAGCTTCTGATTATAAAATACTTACATTCACTGGAATGTTATTTCTCTTAACATTATTAGCATAAAAAATAGAAAATATTTCTTTGATGGTGTATTCTCAACAGAACCATGGCGATTTACATACGTAATCCTGATTATCTTGTTGATTATGCTTGCTTATGCCTCCTCCGGGAGATTGGAATAGACAACCGAGCTTCATGATGACATTAGAGCTGGGGTACCATTTGGAAGGAAAAACTAGGGGCTCCATCTTTTCAGCTACTCTTGGCATGTCTCGGAACATTTCGCTTGCCATTGCACTCTGGCACAAATGGGAACCACACACTGGAAATCCATGGACTTCACACCAGGGACCTGGGCCATGAGAGACTGGATTTATGTGGAGTCTGGTTAGGACCATTTCTTGCCTAGCCTACCCTTGGCTTAGGTGATACCTCATGTCTTCTCCACATTTGTGGTCGTTTTCCGTTTAAGAAAGTAAAAAAAAAAAAAAAAACATTTTCATGAAATATTTCTGACTCATAAACTGAATAACTTGATGTTGTATCTTTGTCCCACATGTGGGAATGGAGCATTAAACGTGAAGTAGACAGAAAGCACGTGAGATCTAAGTTCTGGTCTGACCTCCAGCGTAGTCTTGATACTGTGGTTTGATTTGTGCCCCCAGAAGGGCAGAGTTGCTTCACAGTGTAACAATGGCAGAGACATGAGTGCAGAGAGGGAGCCAGCAGGGGTGCTGTGGGCAGAACACCCAGGAACAGGCATCTCTGGCGGGCTCCAGAAACGGCCATAAAGGCCAGATCATGGGGAAGAAGGAAGTGGGCCAAGTAGAGGGGAGGTGGCCCCAGGAGGCCACATCCTAGGACTGGTGGGCCATTGCCAGGACCTGGGAGTGTACTCTGAACGAGATGGGAGGCAGCCGGAGAGCGTTCCTGAAGGGATGATACGAATTTGTATTTGAAGTGGGTCTAGAAAGAGGTGAGATTTCCAGGGGCCAGGAAGAGGTAAGAGGATATCCTGAGAGTGGGGAGTGGCAGATGTGGAGGGGAGAGCCCCATGCTCATGGGGATTCGCCCCATGCTCACAGACTTGCTTCCAGAGCAGGTGTGGGTGTGCGTAGAGAGGCCAGTCTGGGGAGAGTCTTGACCTCCAGGCTGTGTGGTTTCCACTTTACCCTGTGACCATGAGAACCCATGAAGAGAAGAGTTCTGGGCACAGGGGTAAGCCAGAGGAAATTTTCATCCAAGAAGGAACTAATTCAACCTGTGCACTCAGAATCATGACTCTAGCAGCTATATGTTGGCTGGATTAGGGAAAGGAGAATGTTGGAGAAAGGGAGATCCGTGAGTATATTGCCGCAGTTGGATAAGGGGCTCCTGTCTTGTCATTAATGATCATCAGTAAGGAAATGCTGAGTAATCTGGTACATCCATTACTAATGGAATATTTTGTAATTGGTAAAAAGTAAATCATGTAATCACATCTACAGACTTGGAAAGATGCCCATCATGTATAATTCAGTGATAAAAAGCAAATTGCAGAGTAATGCATATAAAGGCGTCTAATTTATGCATCAATAAAACCTGTGTGTGTATGTGAATGTGTGTGTGTGTGTGTGTGTGTGAGCTTGGTGTCAGACAGGACCACCTGAGCTGTGCTTGGGTCCCAGGGGCTTACCGCCACAAAGGATTAATACTCATTCAAATGAACACAGGTCCATGTGGGTCAGCTGAGGGAATCTGCCTCTCACTTGAGACCAAAACTGGGAGAAGCCCCTAAGTCATGTTTTCATGATTGCCAGAGAGGGGAGGAGGCTTGGTAATTGTGCACTAATTTCCACCCACAAGACACCTATGACTTCTTTCCACACTGTCTTTGTCAAAGCAAGTCATATGGCCTCATCTGACTTAGAAGGAAATGCTCAATGCTTCCCAGAAGGAAGAAAGTTAGAAATACTTGGTAATGAGTCCTAATGATTACCAGAAGCATGGAGAATGGGGTAGAATGGGCAAAAACAAGGAAGGCTATACACTCTGGTTGCCTTTTTGGGGGATGGGGAGAAGGAGTGATAGAAAAGTATTGAAGCGTATTTCTTTTTTTTTTTTAAAGATTTTTTTAATTTCTTTATTCGACAGAGATAGAGACAGCCAGCGAGAGAGGGAACACAAGCAGGGGGAGTGAGAGAGGAAGAAGCAGGCTCATAGAGGAAGAGCCTGATGTGGGGCTCGATCCCATAACGCCGGGATCACGCCCTGAGCCGAAGGCAGATACTTAACCGCTGTGCCACCCAGGTGCCCCTGAAGCGTATTTCTTAACCTATGGGAAAGTAATGAGCCAGCTTAGTGGAAGTAAGGGTGGAGAGGAGCAGACAGATGCAGTTCGCTGGAGTCCTAAAGTAAGACGACATCGTTTCTGAGTGTGGATGTGAAGAATTGTCAAAGGTGAGGTGTAAAGGTTTGTACCTGGGTTGTTGGGGATGAAGACATCATGGGTGGAATTGCATTAGCCTGCAAGAGGAATATGCTTAAGAACATAAAAGAGAAGCTCCTACTTTGTTTGGAAGTTATGGAGCAGGGGTGCCTGGGTGGCTCAGTTGTTTGGGCATCTGACTATTTTTAGTTGTTTCAGCTCAGGTCACGAGCTCAGAGTCATGAGATCGAGCCCCATATTGGGCTCCTCACTCATTGGGGAGTCTGCTTGAGATTCTTTCTCCCTCTCCCGCTGCCCCTCCCCCATCCCACGCTCATGTGAGCTTTCTCTTTCTCTCTCTCTCTAAAATAAATAAATAAAAATCTAAAAAAAAAAAAAAAGCAAAACAGTTATGGAGCTTGAGGTTCAAGTAGACCAGTGGGAGCATGTGTTCTTGCAAATGGCAAATGGCAGGCTAAGTTAAGAGAAAACACTTAAAATGGTTTTATTGGGGTGAGTGCTGCCACCTGAGATATTGTGCTAATCCAGGTTTCTGGACAGGGTCTCCATCATCACATCAATGGCTCCTCTTTCTTCAGCCTCTGGATGGAGGTACATTCAAGGGGAATCTGTCATGAAAATGTCCCCATGGTAACATGGAAACCCAAGTGCCTGCATTCGCCTTTTTGGAGCTTTGAACCCACACATTCTTTAGATGTGCCAAATCCATTTTGGTTTTACATATGGCCCTATTTCCAAAGCTGCTTTGGAAAGAAGGCTAAAAAAATAAATAAATAAGTAGAGCCCTCCGGGAGTCATAAGAAGTGAAGATTATTCCCCCTATGGGACTTGAAACCACACTTGACTTTCTTCCTTCCTGTCTAGGCTGTGGAGTCTCCCCAGGCGCCCTGAGCTGAGCTCCTGAAATGCTGCCATTAAATTCAAAACTTGATTTAATATGACTTGCTTAATTGACCTTTAAAAAATTCATTTTGTCGTCTAAAAATGAACACTTAGCAGGAGCAACTGTATTTGGAAAGCAGAATGTCTATTCTCCATTTGGTTACTGCAGATAAGCCTTCCATGTGCTTCCTTTTCAAAGCTCAGAATGTCTGCGGAAGTGTATATTAATTGAAATAATGTGAGAGTTTTAGAGCTGTCCAAAATTAGACTGTTCAGAAGTTATGATCATTTCAAAGAACTGACAAAGGTTTTTGCATTGGAAGAAAAACGTGTAACTGTAAAAGAGAGGCTCTTTGCTGTAATTGTAAATTCCGATACCTGAAAATATTCCTTTAATGCCTCTTGGAGGATATAGGATTTTTCATTAATGCTATATGTAGAAATTAGTGTCTTAATTGAAAATATTTGGTGGATCTTAGGGATTCCAAAGTCAATTAAATTTTCTCAGTAAGCCGTGACAGTACAATTGTTTATCTCATTCTCATTCCTAAAAGAAACTTTTTCTCTAGTTTAGTGGTTGTCAACCAAGGTGATCTTACCCTCTGGGAGACATTTGACAATGTCTGGAGACTTTTAGCAGTTGGCACAACTTTGAAGAGGAGAATGCCAATGGCGTCCACTGGGTGAAGGCCGGGGAGTTCTCTACACATCCGACACGGCACAGGACAGTGTCCATCACAAGGAACTGTCTAGTCCCCAGTGTCAATAGCGTTGATGTTGAGAAACCCTGCTTCCCCCAGAGTACCCTTATTCCACATTCAAGAAATGAAGCGTCTGTTTTAGCTCCTAATGTGCCGATATTTAGTGTAACTGTCATCTCTAACTGATAATTTTGCTAAATGTTCATTGTTGTATGTTATTGTTTACCGTAACCCACACTGTAAGCACAGACTGAAAGTTAAATATATATAGAAATGAAGGGAATATGAGCCTATCTTTGAAGCATTAACAATTTTGTAATGATGATTAAAATCGGTCCTACGTACTGAAAGAACCGAAAATCGGAGCCAAGACGTTGGGCACTTTCTGTGGTGTCTTGGCAAGAGGGAAGTGTGCTTGCTGTCTGTCCTTGTCAGATTTGTAGAAGTGGTTCGTGGGCACCGTGTCTTCTGTTAGGCCTTTGGCTTCATGAAATTTCAATCAAGGGAGAGAAATATTGCAAAACTCTTTACCGAGAACACGTGAGGAGTCAAACCCGTGGATTCCTATTTGGGCTTTGATTCTGGCTACTTGGGAAATATTGGCCAAGTTCCCCATTTCTCTGGGTCAGTGGTACCGCTGTTTGAGAGCAGGATGCAGCAGACAGGCCCCTTAGTGCTCTTGTAAAGACTAGACGCGATCACGCCTCTGAAGAGCGAGGAAGGGACCTCTGCGCCGAGTGTTCCATAATGCACCTGCTAGTTCTTGTCAGTTCTGAAATCTGGTTTGGGGTTCTAAGAACTCATTCTGCATATTCTCTCCTTTGGAAGATGGGGGGAGGGGACTGCCCCAGGCTGCCTGTGTAGGTTGGCACCTAGCTCAGAAGGGTGCCTCCAAAGAGATGCCTGCTTTCTTTCCATCTATACTAGGTGTCTTGGTACATAAACTGTCTAACAACATAATTTTTTTCCATTCCATATACAGACTAGGAATAGAATGCTAAATAGTAATACTTGACTGGAAAACATCTTCATCGTCTTTTTAAAGAGGTAAAAAAAAAAAAAGTGTTTACCAGAAAAATAGTATGGCCACGGCGATTGGTGATCCTTTTGCCCATGTGTTTTGGCCCAAAGTTCCTTATGAATAGACTGAATAGGGAGGAGATGGGCATGAAACAGTGGGTCCATGCCTAAGCTAGGCTCCCCAAGGATTCCTGGACACATTTCCTGACTTGTGGTGGGATTCTCCTTGGCTGTCATTCTGCGACACCCGAATTTGCAGGATCTTAGAGAAGAGGATGTGGAGACCCCACCCCATGTCTTGCTGGGGCGGGGCTGGGTACCCCTTCTCTCAGGCACCATCAGCTGTAAAGCAATGGCTGGTCCATGTGACTGTCCCTTCCCCTGGGCTGTCAAGTGCCTAAGAGCCGGGATTCTGCATCCCTCCTCCGCCTCCAGAACCTCACTGCCTCCTCAGAGAAGCTTCGTATGTTCTTATCTAGTGAGCAGGTGTTTGGGTTGGAGTCCCCTAGAGAAAAGGAAGGGGCACGTTTGGGAGATCCAAATTCCCTTTTAGGTCATGCCCCCTGATCTTTCATATGCTCTTTTGTCTGTGATGGTTGTACACATCGAGCTTACGTGACACCACTCTTGCACAGTGAAATGGTGACTGTTACTTTTGGTCGTAATATGCAGTGCGGACCCGCACGTCTATGCAAGAGGGGGAACGAGCCTGAGCCTGGTGTCCTCCCAGGCCTCGCTCTCTTCAGATCCGCTGGGAGCAGGGCCCTTTGCCCACGTCCTCCTTGTGAACACATATCTTGACTCACCGCAGAAGAGCTGGTGCGGTGTTTCCACGTCCTTCCAGCTGCGCTGGGATTTGGGTTTCCTTGTGAAGCATGGATCCCACTGCAGGTGGGTCGAGCTCTCTGCCCTTAGCTTCTCTTCTGTTCTTGAGTGACGAGCCGTGTGGCAGAGCCAGACGCCATGCATCTGTTTCCCTGACCTTGGCTCTTTTCGTGCTTGGTTCATCACCTTTTCATCCTTCTCCGTGTTCCTCTGTCTCTGCTACTTTTGTAATGAAAGTGGCCTGTTCTATTACCTACTAAAACATTTTACTTTCCATTCCAAATTTTTCTCTGGGCTTTGATATTGATTAAAAAATTTTTTTTTTATTGAGTTGACATTCACATAACATAAATTAGCCATTTTAAAAGGAAGAATTGGGTGGCATTTAATACGTTCACGGTGTTGTGCAACCAACACCTGCATCCAGTTCCAGAAAGTTTGTCGTCACCCAAAAGGGAACTCTGTTCCTATCTGGTAGTTACTTCCCACTTCCCCAGTTCAGCCCCTGCCAGCCTCCACTTTGCGTTCTGTCTCTGTAGATTTATTTATTCTTGATAGCTCGTGGAAGGGGAACCTTACGGCAGGGGGTCTTGTGCCCTAGCTGCATTCACTTAGCATAATGTTTTTGAGGTTCCTCCGTGTGAAAACATGTATCTGTACTTCCCTCCTTTCACTGGCTGGCTAGTATTCCACCGCCTGGGTGTGCCACGGGCTGCTTGTCCATTCCTCCACTGGTGGACATTCCTGTTGTTAACACCTTTTGCCCGTCGTGCATAGTGCTGTTATGAACGTGTGCACGCGTGTGTTGGTTTGAGTACGTGTTTTCAGTTCGTTAGGGCATAGACTTGAGAATGGAATCGCTGGGTCATATGGTAATTGTTGTTTCACTTTTTGAGAAACTGCCCAACTGTTCAGTTTCCTAACAGCTGAACCATCGCTAAGCTGTTTCATATTGTTTGTTCCGTGGCCACGCCGTTTCTACTTTCCCCAGATCCCCCTNGGTGCGGTGTTTCCACGTCCTTCCAGCTGCGCTGGGATTTGGGTTTCCTTGTGAAGCATGGATCCCACTGCAGGTGGGTCGAGCTCTCTGCCCTTAGCTTCTCTTCTGTTCTTGAGTGATGAGCCGTGTGGCAGAGCCAGACGCCATGCATCTGTTTCCCTGACCTTGGCTCTTTTCGTGCTTGGTTCATCACCTTTTCAACCTTCTCCGTGTTCCTCTGTCTCTGCTACTTTTGTAATGAAAGTGGCCTGTTCTATTACCTACTAAACCATTTTACTTTCCATTCCAAATTTTTCTCTGGGCTTTCATATTGATTAAAAAAATTTTTTTTTATTGAGTTGACATTCACATAACATAAATTAGCCATTTTAAAAGGAAGAATTGGGTGGCATTTAATACGTTCACGGTGTTGTGCAACCAACACCTGCATCCAGTTCCAGAAAGTTTGTCGTCACCCAAAAGGGAACTCTGTTCCTATCTGGTAGTTACTTCCCACTTCCCCAGTACAGCCCCTGCCAGCCTCCACTTTGCGTTCTGTCTCTGTAGATTTATTTATTCTTGATAGCTCGTGGAAGGGGAACCTTACGGCAGGGGGTCTTGTGCCCTAGCTGCATTCACTTAGCATAATGTTTTTGAGGTTCCTCCGTGTGAAAACATGTATCTGTACTTCCCTCCTTTCACTGGCTGGCTAGTATTCCACCGCCTGGGTGTGCCACGGGCTGCTTGTCCATTCCTCCACTGGTGGACATTCCTGTTGTTAACACCTTTTGCCCGTCGTGCATAGTGCTGTTATGAACGTGTGCACGCGTGTGTTGGTTTGAGTACGTGTTTTCAGTTCGTTAGGGCATAGACTTGAGAATGGAATCGCTGGGTCATATGGTAATTGTTGTTTCACTTTTTGAGAAACTGCCCAACTGTTCAGTTGCCTAACAGCTGAACCATCGCTAAGCTGTTTCATATTGTTTGTTACGTGGCCACGCCGTTTCTACTTTCCCCAGATCCCCCTGACACCCCTGTCCATCCCACATGGGGCTCGGGAAGTAGTTTGAGACAGAAATCAGGAATCCAGACGTGCGTGCTGAAGCTAACCCTGGGGAGTTTGGGACCCAGTTACCTAACGTCTGCAGTGGTTTGGCTCTCAAACTGGAAATCCTCAAATTTTGAAAAAGAATGATTTTTCTCTCTCCCAGTAGTTAGTCCTTCATTATAATCCATTGGGTTTGTTTGAACACGCTGTCTTGTTTTATTGTAACCCTACTTTCTAAATGGGTGCCGTTCGTGGTGTTTGGTGCAGCCTTTAATGGGAAAGAGGGGCAGCAGTGGAGAACGGGGACTCTCTGTGACTCTCGCTGTTCTTATCCCGTAGGTGTCGTTCTTCCTCTTCATCATCTTTGTGGTGTACACCATGCTGCCCTTCAACATGCGGGACGCCAT
>NC_048220.1:141874607-141914667 GCF_002007445.2 Ailuropoda melanoleuca | reverse complement strand
GACCTTCTTCCCTTTGTGTCTCTTCATCTCTTCCCCTTCTGTCTCTTACAGAGACACTGGTCATTGTCTCTAGAGCCCTACTCTGAATCCAGGATAATCTCACACAGCATTCTTAACGTGATTACATCTGCAAAGACCCTTATTTCAAAAAAGGTCATATTCTGAGGTTCCCAGTGGGGGAGCTTTGGGGGCTTCTCTCCAGCCCACTAGAGATACCAACATCCACAGCTGGACTGCAGCTCCTCTCTGCTCTTGCCATGGACTGGTGCAGACCCTCCATGTAATCTCTGAGCCAGGGGCTGTGGGTATCCCCTTCTCTTGCCTCCTCAGATACGACTAAGCTCTTTGGTGAACGACATAGTAAGATACCTCACTGGAAGATATTTGTGGTAGCATGTAGGAAAGTAAAGCAAAACTAGGAGAATTTAGAGTGAGGAAACATCAGGTAATTCCACCCTTGTTTAAACAAAACTGTCATCCAGAGGGCAAGCACCAAGGATCCTGAGGAATGGTTGCAGGTAGGTAGGGCAACTAAACATTGGCCATTGGCTCATTATTCCATTTTTAAACATAGGTGACATGGTCACCTGTTTCTTCCCGTAGTTGAGAAAAGGGTTTCAAAAGGTTTTCAGTGAATACACTTCTTCCAACAACTTGTGAATTTCTTCATTGCTTATAGTAACTTTTCATTTGATCTTCTTAGGTTTTCCAGATATAAAATTGCATCATTTTCAAGTGAATTTCCATTTATGGAGTTTTAAATTTCTTTCCAATTGCTTTGCCTAGTACCTCCAGAAAAAATTAACATTAAGGTGATGGTAGGAGACATAATTACCTGTTTTTTTGTTTGTTTTGTTTTTAGTAGGATTGATGTTTGTCCTTTAAGCAATATGTTGGCTTTTGGGTTAAGTAAGTTTTATAATTTGAAGGAAGTAACCATCTATTCCTACTAAAGAGGCCATATCTTCTCCTCCTCCTCCTTCTTCTTCTTCTTTTTTTTTTTTTCTTTAAAGAATGGATCTTGAACGTATTAAAAGATAGTTTTTGTCACCCTTGGGCAGGATTGTATGATTTCTCCCATTGTGTAATATTGAACATTCTTGAATTTTTGGAATTAACTCAGTAGGTCATATTGTTTATCTATTTGATGCTTGATTCCTTTGGCCAATAATTTATGAAAGATTTTGCATTTATTTAGACTGTAATAAGAGCAAACAGGCAGCACTGGCCTTGGGCCAGGGATGGTTCTGAGTGCTTTACTCATGTATGAGTACCTTTCATCCCAAACGTTTCTATAGATTAGACTAGATTAGATCAGATGCCATTCCCTTTCTTTCCTATGAAAATCCTTCTGTTTAGATTTACTTTCTCTTCTAGAATTTGTTTCTGTCAAAGATATTTTCTTATAAATACAGTCTCTTTCATCCAAGCTTTCAGTGATTTTCATGGTGTTGAGTAATTTCTGTTCATGGTTTCAATTACCTCTGTATTTGTGTTTGCTTCTATTTCTCCCTGGTTACTTTCTTATTCTTGAGATTTTCCCTTTCTCTGTTAATTCCAGATTCATCTCTAATGTTTTGCTTATTTTATTTTTATTTCTCCAAAGAATGAGTTGTGGATATATTTATTATTTTTATTAATTTGGGATGGTTTTTTTTTTTTAAAGATTTTATTTATTTATTTGACAGAGAGACAGCCAGCGAGAGAGGGAACACAGGCAGGGAGAGTGGGAGAGGAAGAAGCAGGCTCCCAGCGGAGGAGCCTAGTGTGGGGCGCAATCCCAGGGCTCGATCCCAGGACTCCGGGATCATGCCCTGAGCCGAAGGCAGACGCTTAACGACTGAGCCACCCAGGTGCCCCTAATCTGGGGTGTTTTTTAGTTCAGTTTTTTCTTTGTTAATTTCTTCCCGTAGTTTTTCTTGGGTTTGTTTTGTTTTTGCTTTTTTTAAATTTTTATTTTTATTCCTAACTTCTTGCATTGGATGCTTGAGCCATTTATTTTTTTTCTTCTTTTTTGTTTCTTTATATAAGTACTGACTGGCTATAAATTTTCCTCTAAAACCTGCTTTAGCTCCATACCTTATATGTGACTATCATCATTATTTTCTAGATATTTTGCTGATTTAGTTTGAGTTTATTTTTTGACATAGAGAAACCTTAGTGCCCCACCCCCACCCCTAGGGATGGAGGATTTTTCTTTTCTCTCTCTATTAGTAATTTTAGGGTTTTTGCTTGTTTGTTTTGTTTTGCTTTTGCATTGAGATTAGACAGTTGTCTATGTTATTTTTACTTGCTGGAACGTATTGAAGTCATTGTTTGGTAGTCTAAGGCCAGCCTGAAGTTTTCTTTTCTTTTACAGCAGAATTGATCTTTCTGCCTGGATGCCTACCGGATCCCCTTATTTTTGAAGTCTAGCAAGTTTACTGTGATTTGAAGTTTTATTGATAACTTTTAGCTTAGGTTTCCATTTTCCATAGTTATTATAATATGAACACTGTTACTATGAATGCTGATTGCTCTTGGGGTGCCTGGCTAGCTTAGTTAGTAGAGCATGTGTCTCAATCTTGGGGTAGTAGCTTGGAGCGCCATGTTGGGTGTAGAGATTAAAAATAAAATCTTAAAAAAAAAATGAATGCTGATTGTTCTCGTAGTCAACGTGAGAACACACTGAGCACGTGTGGAGGTGGGTCACTCCACTAAGTGACACTTGAGGGAACGTACTTCCCATAGCCAGTGGAGATGCCAACTGACAGAACCCCCACATCTCGAAGCAGGGGTGCTTCCCACAATGTGCCCAGTGAGGTCATCCCTTCTGGAGGCTAGCCTCCTGAACATACTGAATGCAGTAGGCTCCCACTAACAGTCCTACAATTGCAAGCCAGGGACTTGGCCTTCATGCATCTGGGTGGGTCCCTCACCCTGGACAGGTACCTCTCCACTTCCTTTCTGACGTCTGCAGCCTCCTCTACGAGGGCCCTCTTACGGTGTCTTTCCTCGGCTTCCTACCACTGAGCCCTGCGTACTTTCGGTAGCCCTCACACCTGCTTGGAGTTTGGAGGTTATATTGATCTTCTAATTTTGTTGAAAATACAAATTATATGTGCATTTCCCATGCTCTTTGGTGTTATGAATAATTTCTAGGAAAAGAAGAAATGTCGTCTTTGTGGGTCAAAATGGAAGTATTTAGTTTTTAACCTTTTCTTTGTTTTTTTTTAAAATTTACCTGTGCCACATCTGAGCCTCAAACTGTAGATCAAGATGGTAACCAAAGATGCGAAGGGGAAGAAGAAAAGAAAAGATAACGAGACTAACCCGAGTTTTGTTATCATATGGGATATTTTTCTAAGATTCCTAGCCACAAGTTACATTAGTTCAGGCTGCTATAACATAATACCACAGACTGAGCGGTTTAAACAACAGATATTTATTTTCTCACAGTTCTGGATGTTGGAAGTCTGAGATCAGGGTGCCAGTATGTTTGGGTTCTGGCAAGAGCTCTCTTCCCGGCTTGCAGACGGCTACTTTTGTTGTGTTCTCACACAGAAGGGAGGGAAGGCGCTGGGGGAAGAAAGGGAGAAAGATGGGGAGAGGGAGTGAGGACGAGGACAAGCGTCCATGCCCTTGAGTCTCTTCCTATAAGGACACTAAAATCTAAGCAGATCAGGGCTCCACCCTTATACTGTCATTTAACCTGAATTACTTCCTTTACTCCAAATACAGTCACGTTGGGGGATAGGCCTTCCACATATGGCTTTTGGGGAGCTACAGTTCAGTCTAGCTGTTGCCTTGCCTGGCTTACTAATTTTGCAGGTCTGAGTGTCAGCGCGGTGTGAAGGACTTGTGCTGCAAGTCTTAAGCTCTGACCCCTGAGCACTCCTGTTCTCTGTTCCTCTTTTTAAATTGCTTTGCCAGGAGGCAGAGCGAAGCAGAACAGAGGCAGAGTTCAGATGGCGAAGCGGTCCCTGTCCTCGGCTGCAGTGCGTCCTGCAGGCATACTGCCCTTCGCTCTCGTTATCTTCCACGGGAATCGTCACGTCACATTTCAGTACCGTTATTTGGCTGCATCTCCTTCTGCCTCGCATTCCCTGGGTTTTGAGATGAGCTTCTGACGTCAGTGGCAGGAACTAAAGCTTTTAAATATGTTTATTTGTCCCAGCACTGAGGGTACGTGGTGTTAACTGGATGCATGCGTGAATGAGCCTGAGACGGACTGAATGAATGGGCACACAAACACATACCCAGATGTGGAGACCTAGTAAGCATCTCGGTGCCTCTGAGATCCCAAATGAGGAGAGTAACGGGCGGTTCCTCCTTGTTGCACCGTCTGCAGTGACGATGCTGAATGCAGAGTCAGCGCAGTGGTGATGGCCTTTAGAGAGAATCGGGAGGAGTGACCGCGACCCCAATAGCTCCGAACCTCTATGTTCTCTTGTTCACAAGATCGGTCAGATCTTCGCATGGAGTTTTAATTCCTTCCTGAGCTCTTCACACTTTCAGTGTTATAGAGGAAAGACACAGAGACGTTTGGGGAATTGGAAACAGGGTATAGAAAGAGAAGTTCAAGGACATGGAATGAGTTGTCATGGGCAGGGAAAGGAGACAAAATTGAACTGGCTCCAGTGATATTAACATGATACATAGAAGAGTCCAGCAGCCCCTGTGAGCTTTGTCTCTGCATCTAACGATCCCTTTATTTTAGCCATTTAGACAGAGAAGGTCACCAATTTACTTTCCTATTCATACAGAAATGAAGACATTTTCAAAAGTGCTGAAGACACAGGGACGAACTGCCTTACACATAGCTCGGGAAGTTTTGTCCGTGAAGCACTTAGTGCTGCAAGCTATGGGCTATACTTCGATCTAAACCTCTGGCTTAAGAGTAGGAACAGGTTGAAGGCTGCCGTTCCTGATGGAGTGCAAAGCCAGTTCTCTGCAGCAGAGCTAGGCTTCCCTTTGGAAGGCCTTCCTGGCTTTCCCTGCTGAAGATTCCCCAGACTCGGGCAGCTCTACTGATGGGAGCGGTTCCTGCAGCAAGACACGTTTCCACCCTCAGCCTCATCACTTCTGGGCACAAGCGGCGGTGGTGGAATAGAGATGATGATTGTTCAGATAGAGGGGGATGAATCCCAGCAGAAGCCTCCCCTGTGCGGGTGGGGGTGCTACCCATTCCTGTCGGCCCCTGGCAAGCCCTGCAGGGTTGGTTCAGTAATAACTAGTGTAGTTCATTATCCTTTTAATTACCTCCCTTAAAGAACCTTCTCAGAGGGCTCTGGGGAATGGGACCTCACGACTGTAGCACGGCAGTGCCTCCTTGCTGATCATTCCCCAGCATTTTTAGTTCTTTATTTTGTGTTAGACCTATGCTGGATTCTTCCCTCAACTGGAGTTTGCCTTTACTGACTCATCTCACAGTTTGTGGGGCTTTTGAGGGATTTGGGTCAAGTTTTTATTATTAAGTAAGGTTTCACGCTAATCTAAAGTTTTTAAGGTAAAAACTCGTTTCCACAGAAAATTTGAAAGTAAATCTATAGGGGCAACTGGGTGGCTCAGTCAGTGAAGCATCTGCCTTCAGCTCAGGTCATGATCCTGGGGTCCTGGGACAGAGTCCCACATCATGCTCCCTGCTCAGCGGGGAGCCTGCTTCTCCCTCTGCCCCTCCCCCTGCTCATGCTTGCTCCTGTGCTCTGACTTGCTCTCTCCCCCCACCTTTGCTCTCTGAAATAAATAAATAAAATCTTTGAAATAAATAGCTAAATAAAAGTAAACATACAAAGTACACAGTTCCTTCATTTCCTTTCCTTAACTCTGTCTCCTTAGAAGAGGAGCTTCTAAATTCCTTAGAAGGAATTTTGTGGGTTTTGATAAAAAGGCTAGTTTTTTGTCTTGGGGTGAGAGTAGATTCTTACTGCAAATCTTACAGACTATTTTGAGCTTATCATTTGGGCCAGTTAAGATTCTCATTTTTTATTTAGCATGTTTTAAAATCTAACATTTATAATATCCACAGACTAAAAGATATTTCCATTTTATCACAGGCCTCTAGGCCTGTGCATAACGTAAGGACCATTTTGATGATCTCTGGTTCCAGGTCTCAGTGCTTGTCTGAAATATGAGTTCACTCGGTACGTCCCTTCAGCCCCCCATGGGCAGTTCAAACGAAGCACCCCCCAAACCCAGCTCCTTCTCTTCCCGCTCGTCTTGGGCCGCATTGCTGTGAAGGGCACCACCATCCCCTGGCTTCCCAGTCTTCAGGTTGGGGCCCATCTTGTCCCTCGCACAGGTCCCTTATCCTCTTGACCTGCCAGAGACCAGCTTCTGTTCATTGCCCCTCTGTTACTGTCTTCCAAGTCCCCTCCCCGCCCTTCACCCTGCCACCCCTGCCCGGGGTCAGGATGGATGCGTCCCTTGCTGCTGAGGGAACCGCGGGGATGCCGGGCCTGGCTCGAGGCCCGACTCACGGGCTTTCCCAGGGACCATCCTGAAACTCAGGTGTGCCTTCGTCATCCTTTATTCCCTGCAGAGCAAGTCACCCAGCTGTCTTGGTGCCGCGCGTGAGGCCCGGTGATGTCGCCTTGTCCCCACCCTTCCCTCCAGGGACTCTGAGCTCTGCAGATGCTCAGCTGCATGCAGGCACCTGACTCTGCTTTGTCTCCGTCCTCCGTGTGGAGCGCCCCACCATTGTCACCCGGACAGTGCTTGAGGGCCAGCCAAGGAAAGTCCCCCAGGCCCGTGAAGCTGCCCCGGGAGCCCACGTGAGAGCTCTGCGAGCAGAGCATAACGCTCCTCTCCCCTGGAGTACGGGGCTCTCCCCTGACTCCGGCACTGCCTGGGCGCTCCTCGTAGAAGGGACTTCGTCTTTGCTCTCTGGTCCACAGTGGGCGCACAGGCGCTCCCTGAATGTGTGAGACACAGCTCTGTCTACCCTGGTGAACCTCATGCCGTAGACCTAGGGAAGCCTACCCAGGTGCTGTAGGAGCAAGGATAGAAGTTACATTCTTTTGTGAAATATTTTTTGCCAAATCCCCAGAACCAAAAGGCAGCGTGACGCGTAATGGAAAGAGCTTTAATTTTCGAGTCAAAAGACTTGAGCTCAAATCCCAGTTGTGCGTGAATTGTTTGTAGGAATTTTAGCGAGTGATTTAGCTTCTCTCACCATCTGTTTACTTATCTGTAAAAGAGGGCCAGTGACAGAAGTGGACCGAGGATTAGGGCTCGGGCGTCCGTAATTCCTTGCTGAGTGCTTGGCCCGCATCAAGTGTCCAATAACTGGTAGCCACTCATGAGCTTGTGGCTTTCTGGATTTTTTCTTTCGTAGCTTGTTTTTTGTTATTTTTCAGTAACACACAATCAACTTTGAAAGTTAGGAGAGAACTTCCTGAGGCATGTAAATGGGTGGAAACACTCTACATCCAGCGAAATGTGCCATGGTGATCCCTTCGAACGCTCATGGGCGAATCGTGTAAACCTTACGGGGAACCAGTGTAATACTGCATCAGTTAGATCGACTGTTAAATGCCCACAACTGTAGAGAATCGTGGTGTAGTATGGGAGGTACTTATAAGAAGTAGTTTTCAAAACTAATTTCTTTAACAATAATAATGGATTTAATTAAATTGTATTATTTTTTGCAAATCAGGTTACAATTTTAATAAATCTGTTCTCATAAATTTGGATAATTTACCAAATTAATGTCAATTGCAGATTCATTAGTTTATCTAAGACGTATTTTCAGTAACTGCTACATTCCAGTCCTTTCTAAGGGCTACCATAAAGATTAGATTTAAAACAGTAGTAATAGAAAGACTCCAAGCACCTTAGCGTCTACTAGGAGACCTTTAAGTTACACGGGGCTCATAGAAGTTTACAAAGGGAGAGATGACTGTCTCCTCTGTAATAGAGTTTTTCACTAAACAGTCCAGCACTGGCCAGACATCCATACCACCAGATTCTGCATTGAGAAGGTGGACGGTGCTTTAAAGTGAGGGCACGTCTCACTGGTCACTCAACTGTGAGATTGCCAGTGGGGCCGGTGGGTGAGACAGCGAGCTAGGAAGAAAGATTTGGGTGTGATTACAACAGGGGTTTCACAGTCTTTTTCGGGGAAGAACCACAGAGGAAATATTTTCAGACTTTCGGGCCATCTGGTCTCAGTGGCAAGTTCCGCTCTGCTTGCTGTAGTGCATGAACTCCTGTGAGCACCATGCAAGCAAATGGATGTGGCTGGCTGTGTGCCAATAAAACTTTATTGACAGAAGCAGGCATTGGCCAGACGTGGCCCACAGGCCTGTCCTAGCATAACAACTAGAAATCTTACTTTCACTCTAAAAACTTACCACTGCAGACAATCCTCTAAAATTCTTTTAATGAAATATAACTTGTTATTTCTCGGGAACTCAGGCAGCTTCCAAAGCACCCCTTCCTTTTAGACATGTATCTCCATCTTGTTCAGTGAGCCTCAGACGGTGCCTCCCTGTGTCACGTCCCTAGTGAGTGTGAGGGTAATTTGTATTTAATTGGTCTCAGTGCCTCCACTCTCGCTGTACTACTCCGGGGTTTCCTCCTCTTCCCATCTCTGATTTCTCTTGTGCCCCTGAGCGTGCCTCGGCACCCTCTGTTGGATTTTATGCAGATGCTCTGGATTTCCTATAACACAGTCACGTTTTCCGACACCGTGTAACGGGCTGGGAAATTGAGGCGCACATGCCTTCGATTCTTCAGCCTGCGGTGGGTGGGGGGGGCGGGTACTGCTAGACATTTCCCCAAAGGGTGTCCGAAAGAGCAGAATGAAACTGTTCCGGAATACGCTGGTCAGCACTTCTTGCTGGCTGGGTCTGTTTTAAAAAGACAGAGAGCTGTTGGTGAAGTAAGACGGAACGTTTTGCTAAAGGATGGTTGATTCCTCATGCTCCTGCTGTGCTCCTGACACAGCTTCTCTTTCTTACGTGATCCAAACTGAGGGCGGGATTAAGGGGAGATCAGAGCCTTCTTAGGAGAAAAGGCACTTAAGGATGTGCAGCCTGTCCGCTGGGGTCTTCCCAGCAATCTGCCTATTCAGCTGTCAGGTCTCTCTCGGCTGAGAATTCCCCCCAATGCACCTTTCGCATACAGTTGCGTGTTTAGAGTCAGCTCTCCTGACTAGTGTGCACGATACCGTTATGTTACATAAGCACCGGCTACTTGATCCCCTTTCCATTTGCAGCTGTTTCCGTTTCTCCGTGAAATAGCTCGCAAGTGATTCTCAGCAATTTCAGCTTCTGCCCCAGTCCACTCTCCTGGGGTCTTCAAAGCCCGTTGAGGTATTTTGTTTAGAACCTCTGAAAATGTAGCCTACAGGGTTTTCATGGTCTGCCCAAAGCTGGCAGCTAAAAATAAAGTTTTAGCTGACTGGCAGCATGAGAAGTGCCAGATCAGCAGATGGTGTGAAATGCGAGTTGTAAAATGAAAATATATTCAGGAAAATACAAAACCCTTCCCATTTATTAAAGGTCTGGTGGGAACACATGCTCTTGGTAGACGCAATGGGGTGTTAGGTTGGGGGACACTGGAGGCACAGAGGGTGTCTGTCTCGGGAAGGCACTGGAAGTCCTGCCTGATGTCTTCAGGCCAAGAGAGAGAAATGTGGCCTCTGGCCAGGAAGACAGTGCCCCCTGGAGGGGCCATCCTGGATGGAGCAGGCAGATCCAAGGTACCTGGCGACCCCATGTGCCCCTGTGAGGAAGTCTTCAGATGCCCTTGCAGGGTCATCCCCGCCTCTACCTGCCCCATATTTTAAATCCAGAGGCTTGCTTGGTGCAGAGTGGTGCTGAGAGCAGCGCCGCAGCAGGGTCGGCGACATGACTCTGCAGTAGTTACTGAATGGGTTGGAAGTAGGACATGAGCTAAGCGGATTTTTGTCCAAGTAGACCACGTGACAGATCGCTGAAGATTAGATTTAGTTTGAATGGGTGGAAGTCAGAAGGTGAGCCACATACACACCAAAGGGAGCTGCATGATGTAACGGAGTTTCTCGAAGAAGACTCTTAAGGATTTTAGTTGGCTGCAGGTTACATGGTGAGGCATCACGAGAGCAGAATTATCCAGTCTCCCAAGCAAGACCGTGGGAGGCAGAGCCACGTAAAACAAAAGGACATAATGAAGTTAACAGCAACACCTTTATCTTTATCTTTTATTAAGAAATGCATTTCCAGAGAACTGGTTGATACTAATGAATGGATGGACATTTTACTCATTGATTGACATTGGATTAATGAACATCTGCTTTCCCAAGCACGTTACATACCTCAACTCAGGGAGACCATCCCGCTGCTCTGTTTACTGTGCAGAGACGCCTGAGGCCAGGAGAGGCAGCAGGTGGCTTCAGGTTGTCCAGCTTGCAATGGCAGGTGCGGGCAGCCTGACTGCAGAGCCCCCACGCCTAACTGCCGTGCGAGTCTTTGAGTGGCAATCCATTCAATGGGAGACAGAGCTTTCCCAGAGTCGCATAATAAAAGTAAAATTTTAGTTGATTTTCTTGACTTTAATGGCAGATGGAGAAGGAATTAAATTTTTGACACAGGGCCGATAGCTAGATATGCTGGATTATAATTTAAAGCAAAGTTGGGGAAAGTGTCACAGAAAGAATGGGGCTTTTCAAAGTCTACAGTGGAACCATTCCCATTTCTGGTGATTGATTACACATGTGAGGCAGGAATATGTGTCCAGAGTCACCTTTCCTGGGATGGCAGTAAGGGCAGGAACAACAAAAATAGGAACGACAAAAACGGAGGGGGTGTGACCTGAGAGGTTGGGGACATGGGCCCTGGGGCCAGCTGCACCATGAGGCAGGAGCCCTGTGACTCCAGGCCCTTAGCTGCCCTCCCTGTGCAAATGCCCTCATCTGTCAAATGAAGGGTTTGAAGAAAATGATCCCAAGGTCTTTCCCTTCTCTGTCCCTTCATGACTGTGCACGCAGAGTGCAGAGCACCTGGGTAAAAACTGTTCTGTAAAACACTGAAAGGGAAAAAGATCGTGGCCCACTGAGAAGTGAGTTTCCAGAAATGGAATGGCGGGGTGGGGTGTTGGTGATGGAGTGGTGCTGAGCAAATCAGTCGGAAATATTGACCGTGGTGCCTCAACTGGAAGATGTGGACACTCATCATTCTCCCAAATACAGGCAAAAATCACTTGGGAGTTCTCTTTCTTCTTGTTTTCTGCATTTGCTTTTTAATTAAAAAGAATAAAACAACTCAAGAAGAACTACAGTCGGTTTACCCTGAGTGACCCTTGGAAAATCTGGAAACCTTTATGTGAAGTGAGTGTGGCTAGACAAAGCAAAGAACCGGGGGGCAAGACACAAACCCAAGGCACACTGGCCCCCATCCCGGGGACCACTGCCTGGATCTCTCCATGAAGCTGTCCTGAGCTTTTCATCCACTGGCAGTTGCCAGAACTCTAGGCTTCATGCCTGCCTGCTGTTGACAGTTTATTGCTTTAGACCTTAACTGATTCAGTTATGAAAGTGGGAAGCAGAGATAGCATAATTCTTTAAAATGCAGATACCACACAAAACAAAGATGGTATAAATCCCTCAGTTATCCTAAGATTGTTAGTTAGCTCGGTTAGGAGTTTATCAACTCGATTCATCTTTTCAAAGAACCAGGTTTAATGTTTCTTGATTTTCTCTGTCATTTTGCTCATTTTAATTTCATTAATTTCTCTTCTAATTTTATCTCCTTCCCTCTGCTTGCTTTATGTTTGATTTGCTCTTTTTTCTCTACTTTCCCAAGATGAAAGCTTACGGTGCTGAAATAAGATCTACTTTTCTAAAACATGCAAATTTAATACGACCAGTTTTCCTCTAAGCACGGCTTTGGCTGCATCTCACAAATTTTGATAGGTAGGTTTTTAATTTTCATTTTGTTCAGGATATTTTAAAATTTCCTTTGAGACTTCTTAGACTGAAAGATTACCTCTAAGTTATATTGTTTAATTTCCCAATATTTGGGGATCTTCCAGCTATTTTCCTGCTACTGGTTTCTAGTTTAATTCTTTTATGGCCTGGGAACACATTTCGTATGATTTCTACTCTTCCCGATTTATTAAGGTTAGTTTTCGTTCCAGAATGTGGTCCATTGTGATGAATTTTCCATGCATTTTTGAGAAGAATGTATTCTAATATTGTGAGGTGGAGTGGTGTATAAATGTCAGGTTGATGGGATTGTGCTGTTCAGGTCCTTTATACACTTACTGATTTTCTGCCTGCTTCATCTATTAGTTACTGAGAGAGGGATATGAAGTCTGACTATAATCATGGATTTGTCTATTCTTTCGGTTCTGTCAGTTTTTCTCTTATGTATTTTGACTCTCTGTTGTTAGGTGCATACACATTTAGGATTATTTTGTGTTCTTGGAGAATTGACCTTTTTCCATTATGTAATGGCACTCTTTATCCTTGATAATTTTCCTTGTTCTGAAGTTTGCTTTATCAAAATATGGCTATAACAGCCTTTTTTTTGCTGTTAATAGGTGTTTCAGTCAGCTGGAAAACAGAGCCAGTAGTGCATATATTTATATATATCGTATTTATACCAGCAGAGTTACTGATTGCCCTCACACATGAGACCTACTAAGGTTTCAGGAGCACTTCTCATATTAGCTTCCTCTTCTCTCAGAACCATCTGAGAGGTACACTTGTGACTCAGAGACAGAGACTCAAGTATCTCCATTCGATCTGAGAGAAAGTGACTTTGCTAGTGCTTCCCTCAGCCTTTCCCATGCCCTGCTGGTGGCGGCCCCCTCCCCAAGGCAAGGAGCTCCCATCAACACTCACGCTCCCTGTCGCAGGAAAATCCTACAGAGCCGGCAAGGACTAGCGTGGTGAGAAGGTGAGAAGGCAGCACTGGTTTCCTATGGCTGCTGTAAAAATTCCCAGTGTTTGTGGCTTAGAACAACACAGATTTATTCTTACGGTGCTGGAGGTTAAAAGTATGAAATCAGTCTCACTGGGGGTTACATCAGGGTGTGGGCAGCGTGGTTCCTGTGGAAGGGTCTATAGGAGAATCCATCTCCTGCCTTCCATGTTCCTGTCATTCTAGCCTCTTCCTTCCAAAGGCATACCCCCTATCACCTCTGTGATCCTTCTGGCCCACCTTCTATGAAGCTGTGTTTAGTGGACACACCCAGGCCATCCAGGATAACGTCCCATCCCCAGATCCTTAACTGAATCAACCTGCAAAGCCCCTCTACTGTGTGAGCTTGCATTTGCAGGTTCAGATGTCTTGGGTGGGGCATTGTCTGGCCTACCATGGAGGCCCTCCTTTCTCCAGTCTCACCCACCACACCACCACTCTGCTCTGCAAGAAGGGGTGAGTAAGGTGAGGGGAGCGAGAGGGGGAGCATCCAGGGGAACCCCTCCACGTGGAGACAAGAGAAGGGTCATCATGAAGAAATGAAAAAGAAATGACAAGCAGGTGAATCCCAGGTGCCATGAGCTGAGACAGATTCCCACAGAGAGAGCACATGGGATCCCCGAGTGTCTGATGCTCCACGTCACAGGGACTGACCTGGCAGGAGGGTGCCTCAGGTTCTGGGGTCTGCTGGCTCCAGGTGGGTTCAGACCACCCCAGCACTGGCAGAAGTTTGGTGACATGGGAAGGGAGAGCCAGTGATACTTCTTCCCTTCTTTGTGATCTCAAAGTTGCTGTTTCTCTGTGGTGCCAGCTCCCAATGGACAGGCCCCGTTTGGTTCTGCACGTAATCTCGGGCTCTGCTAACATCAACTCCATCCCTTTCCCTCCAGCCTGGGGCCAGGGGTGGGGGTGGGGGGCTTCCTCTGTCTGATCTGCGGGTCGCCTTACCCTTGCTTCTCTAACTTGGCCTCACTTCCGTCTCTGTGTGTGTCATAGTTATCTATAGCTGCGTAACAAATTCCCCCAAACCTAGTGACTCAAAACAACATTTATCATCTGTCTCACAGTTTCTGTGGGTCGGGGATCCAGGCACAGCTTAGCTGGACCCTCTGACTCTGAGTCTATCTCAAGGCTGTGGTTGAGATGTTGGCTGGGACATCTTAAGGCTTTGCTGGTGATGGACCCAAGCCCACTCAGTGGTTGTTGGCAAGCCTCAGTTCCTTGTAGACTGTTGGTCTGACAGCCTCAGTTTCTCATGAGCTCCTGGCTGGTGGCCTCACTCGGTTCCTTGCTACATGGCCCTCTCCATCGGGAAGCTCAGGATATGGCCACTACCTTCTTCAGAGCAAGCAAAGGACAATCAACAAAGTACCAGCAAGAGAGAAAGTAAGAGCATGACAAAGCCACTGTCTTTATAATCTCCTCTTGGAAGTGACATCCGACCCATCACTTTTGCCCATTCTGGTCACTGGAGCAGGTCACTAGGTCCAGCCCACACCCAGGGGAAAGGGTAGCACAGAGGTCTGAGCAACAGCAGGAAGGGGAACGTTGGGGGCCACCTGAGCAGCTGGCTCCTGCAGACACATGCCCCACCTCCAGGTGTCCTTCCGTGTGTTTCTCTGAGCCATACTGATTTAGCTCCCAAGTTCAGTGCCCACTAATGTGATGCCTTTGTGCCTTTCTCATCTCTACAGGGGAATGAAAAGTAGCCTCTGCAGAAGCTCTTCCATGCTGGGGAGCTGGCTACACAAACATCCGGGGAAGTTTCACCTTCCTTAACGAGAGCAGGGTTGTGGGGGGATGTGCATGCCTGCAAAGCAGAGCAACAAACTCTCATTCCGTTCTGGAGGGTCACAGAAGTTTCTAGGGACGAAACACCTCAGCCGGACCCACCCCGCCCTCAGTTCCTTTCGGTCCTCTGTCTTGGCTTCCGTTGTCACTTCCTCGAGGAACCTGACTCTGCAAGGCCAGGAGTCTGTGAGTCCGCCTCCTGACCCGTTCGCCCCAATTTCTATACACACTTCCTTTTTTATTTGTTCATTGTCTCCTACCTGCTCAGCCTTGAGCTCCGTGGGGTCATGAGGTGGGGATTTGCTTTTGGAACCTGCTACTTCTGCGCATTCCCAAGCAGCAGCCCACCTTGCGCTCTGCTGCGATGAAACTGCCTGCCAGTAGGGGGCGTCCTCGCCGGTAGGGGGTGCTCCCCCCCGCCCCGCCCTGCCCCCAGAGAGGCTGAGTATGGCATACCTGGAGGTGGGTAAAGACAGGACACAGAGCTGAGGCCCCCCGCTTCCTGATTGTATTTATTTTCTCATCAAATGTCCTTTTCACGAAGACTCGGGTTAGGGACTCTTCTGTGTCCTCAGTGAGCTAGCAGTCTAGTGGAGAAGACAGACAGACTGGGGTGATGGAGGGTGGTGTGAATTCTATGCTCTTGGAGCTGAGTGCGGTGCTGGGTGATAGGAGTGGGGTGTGTGGGGGGGGAGCTAACTCAGTGCAGGAGCCAGGCTGTGAAGGTTTCCTGGAGCAGACCCTGGTTTGGGTCGTGCATCCGTGTCTCCCCTGTGTGAGGGCACAGGCTGGCAGGTGCGTATGCCTAGGGAGAGCCAGAGCCTGCGAGGGGCCCCTGGTTCTGCAGCCTAAGCAGAAAGGTACTAGCTAGGACTTTCTGACAAGCCTCCAAGAGTAGACAGCCTCTGAGCTTACCCGCCTTCTTGTTCCTCATCATCAGGGGCACCCCTGGCTTCCTCCAGCCTGATCAGGGGGATGTTAGGCCGTCTCCCCCATAGCTACCACCTAGCATTTTCACGGAGCAGGTGTATCAGCCAGTGCTGACCTGCTCTCTGTTTTCAGTTGCTCCTTTTTGAAAATACAGTTGCTCCTTCCCGCCCCCTCCCCCACCCATCAGATCCCCTGCTGGAGGCAGTGGTTCTTATGAAGGGCTTTCTGACGCTCAGGGAAGTCCCTGGTGAAGCTCCTGGACTCCGTGAATGTGCCCTTTGTTATGGGAATGCACCACCCAGCTGCTCCCTCTTCCTCAATTCTGAGGAATGAGGCTCTTCCCTCTGGGACCCCTGCAGGTGTGCAGGTGAAATGAACCGGGCCCTGGGTTTGACTGACACCTGCCCATCTCTGGGCTGCAAGGGGCAGCGTTGATGGAACCGTTTTCGCTTTCTTATAGGCGCCAGATTGAAAAACATATCACCTTTGGCATGCAGCAAGGTTATATTTCTAAGTTAGGAAGAGAGTTTTGCCTGGAAGGTTCGAATATTAGCAACTCGGGTTTGCCTAAAGGAATGACTTCTTCATATATTAAGTTTTTGCTTCAGGATAAAGAGAGAAAAAATCAGTATTATCAATAGTTGAAATTTGGGTGGGATCATAAAATCCCGTGTGGAAACAAGAGTGAAGAGTCACCGTGGACTCGGTTTAGGGCAGCTTGCGGAGCATCGACCCCGGGAACCTCTAAGCCACTTGGGCTGAATGTCTGTTTGCATAAACTGTGTCTGTTTCAGTCTTGCACCAGCGGCCCCTAATTATCCTGTCCCTTCAAGAGCAAGCTATTAGAGTCTTAGCTTTTGCCAGTTAACTTTAATACTTCTCTTAATAGCAGCGGATCTGCAATCTTTCTTCAGGCTCAGGGCTCTTTAATCACTGAAATATGTTGAAAGTGCAGGCAAGTCAAGACTGTGCCCAGACTTCAGGCCCTAAAGAATCTTCTTGGCAACTTGCCTAGAATCCCAAAGCTGTTTGTGATTTGCATATAAATGAGCTTTGTGAAATTAAAAATAAACATGGGACCATAATATTTACTTGTCCGCCTTTGTCGCCTGTCCCGGGAGGAGAGGTGGAGGGCTGGCTGCACACGTGTGTGGTGGGAGCTTAGCGGGTTTGAGCAGTCCGTGCCGTATCTGCAGGCAGCAGCACATAATTACAGGTGGTGGCTTTGTAGGCGAGGATAATGATACAGAAAAAAAAAAGCTAGAGGGAATTCATAAAGCCAGTGGTGTTATATAACAGCTATGGGCTCTGTTCTGTTGGGATTATTTTGTAGTTCCTACAAAGGACCCTAAATGTGGTGACCTGGTGTGTTGATCAGGCTAGGTGAGGTTATGCTGCCATAACCAATGATCCCGAAATCCTGGCGACTTCCAACAGAGTTGTGCTGCTTTGCTCGCATTGCATATCTGTCCTGGATAACTGGCTGCAGTTGGCTGGCCATCCTGTCCTGTTCCTCCAGACCCCGGGCTGAGAGACCTTTCCCATCTAGAACACTGCGGGGCTCACAGCAAATGGAAGTGAGAGATGTCAGAGTCCCGTAGCGGCGTTTCACGCTTCTGTTCGGAAGTGGCTCGTGTCACTTTCCCTGACAAGTGTTTGGCCAAATTTTATGTGAGCTGAGAAGAGACATGGAATCCCCCTAATAGAAGGGGCGTCACAAATCGCAAGACCAAGTTTGAAGACAGTGAAACAAAATGGAAAGGGATTTTCTCACGAGATGGTGCAGCGAATTTCTAGAGACAGCAGTACAATCTATCACACCTGGGGCTCACAGCCAGCAGTTTCTGCCATTCTCTTTACTTTCCAAACACAAATCCATTCTTTTTTTTTTTTTTTAAGTAGGCTCCATGCCCAGCGTGGAGCCCAGTGTGGGGCTTGAACTCATGACTCTAAGATCAAGACCCGAGCCGAGATCAAGAGTCGGACCCTTAACCGACTGAGCCCCCCAGACAAATCCATTCTTAAGCAAACATTCATTTTTTGCTGGATCTTTGCTCCATCGCCTCTGAAATCTGAAGTGTTCTTCTTTCCACGTGGTTATGACTCTTGACCAAATTTGGGATAGTCAGATTTTTTAAGTAATGAAGACTCATTTCCCATTTTGAGGGCCCTGCAAAGCTACCTGACTGCTTTTCCTTCACATTTTTCATTGCGCAGGAACATTAGATATCATCCCTGGCGGGAGGCTGGGGACCATGGGAGCCCTGTGATGGGCATAGACTTGTCTGTCTCCAGCTGATATCTGCAGGGTCCTGGACAGACCCGAACTTCCAGCCAGCTCTTGCTTCACGTACATCCACCTGGAGCTCCACCATCTCTCTTTCCTTCACGGATTCCTTCCTTGGGCTTGAAATGCCCTCGTCCAGTGGCCAGATCATTGGCTGTTACTTTGTCTTCCTGGGACTCTAGGAGCTGTTTGCAGATAGAACGCTAGAAGTCCTGCCTTTGACGTTCCAGAGTTCCCAAAGTGAGAATGCAGACCCAACCCTACCCACGATGCTGCTCTCCAGAATTCTATCAAATTGAGCCAATGCCTTTCCCTTAAATGGCAGCTAAGCACTTTCTGACAATTGTAACTATAACCCAAACCTTCTTTGTTTCTGAAATTGACGAAGAAGCGATGTTTTTTTAAAGTTCAGGAATAATATATCCCAATTTTCTTAGGAAACATCCTTATTATTGAGAAAGGGAACCATTGTCGGTGTACTGGATCCAAAAATCCCTGTCCCCAGGCGTATCATTCAGTAAGAAATATGACACTGGTGTTGAGTGTGGCTGGGAAGCATTCGGCTTTGACCTTTGTTCAGCAGAAGGTCTCCCTGGCAGTGATTCCAGTCCACGTTTGTGACAGTGAAGTGAAAATTGCACTAAATGAACCAGTTGGAACAAACAATCCTTCTTTGGACATCTTCTGTCGGCTGGTTGATGACTGAGCTTATGGAAGAGACCCTGAGATGTGTCAGCAGCAGCCTTTGCCACGAGCTCTATTCCCTTGACCGTCGGCCATGCTGGAGAGGTGTCCTCGCCCTGTCCCCAGCACGCTCACATCTGCTGTCTGCACACCACACCTTGTGTCCCCTTCTCACTTTCCCAAGACAGCACGTGCCTCAGCGTGCCATTCCAAATCCGCGATTGCCACCTGCCCTTGCACTCGCAGGACCCTCCTCCGCACCCTGATCTGCTCAGAAATGGTCCCCAAAGTCCCTGGAACGTTACAGTCCACAGTCCAGGGTGTCCTCTCTTTTCTCTGCTCCCTCTTTTCTCTCTGCCCACAGAACCCCTAATTGTCTTGGAAAAATCAGCACGTCCTTTGAGAACTACTTCCTGACTCCTCACAGGTCAAGTTCGGTGCTTATTTTTTCCTTAAGGTGCAGACATCCTCAATCCCCAGACCTTCTGCAGAGCTTGTCCTCAAGGGCCAGGCTTCACTGTATCACGTTTCACTCTATCAGTGGCTCTGAAAGTCATCTCTGGGTCTGGGGGAAGCAGAGGAGAGAAAACTGCTCTGAGTTCGGGGCAGTTACGAGGCAGGACTGTGTCTACTGACATTCACAGTTCTTTTGATCCCCCTTGCAAAGTCCATACTATTAGCCCATCGTAAACCTTGATGAACAGATGTGGAGAGTTGCAGTGACTTGACTGAGTTTTCCTGACTCTCGGCTTCCATAGAAAGATGCACAAAGCAAGTGTTTGGACACAGTAATTTCTGATTTTCCTGTAAGAATACATGAATAAGCATTCTTATTCATGCACGCTTTTACTACTCACAGCATTTAAGAAAGCCCACTGTGTGCCAGCTGGGGCTGAGCCCACAGAGGTTCAGTGGTCACTGAGAGTCACCAGCACTGGTATTTGAACACAAGTACCGTTGGTCTTCTTCTTCTTTCTTTCTTTCTTTTTTCTTTTCTTTTTTTTTTTAAGTAGGTTCCATGCCCATCATGGAGTCCCATGTAGGGCTTGAACTCACGACCTTGAGATCAAAACCTGAGCTGAGATGGAGAGTCGGACACTTAANGTCCTTTGAGAACTACTTCCTGACTCCTCACAGGTCAAGTTCGGTGCTTATTTTTTCCTTAAGGTGCAGACATCCTCAATCCCCAGACCTTCTGCAGAGCTTGTCCTCAAGGGCCAGGCTTCACTGTATCACGTTTCACTCTATCAGTGGCTCTGAAAGTCATCTCTGGGTCTGGGGGAAGCAGAGGAGAGAAAACTGCTCTGAGTTCGGGGCAGTTACGAGGCAGGACTGTGTCTACTGACATTCACAGTTCTTTTGATCCCCCTTGCAAAGTCCATACTATTAGCCCATCGTAAACCTTGATGAACAGATGTGGAGAGTTGCAGTGACTTGACTGAGTTTTCCTGACTCTCGGCTTCCATAGAAAGATGCACAAAGCAAGTGTTTGGACACAGTAATTTCTGATTTTCCTGTAAGAATACATGAATAAGCATTCTTATTCATGCACGCTTTTACTACTCACAGCATTTAAGAAAGCCCACTGTGTGCCAGCTGGGGCTGAGCCCACAGAGGTTCAGTGGTCACTGAGAGTCACCAGCACTGGTATTTGAACACAAGTACCGTTGGTCTTCTTCTTCTTTCTTTCTTTCTTTTTTCTTTTCTTTTTTTTTTTAAGTAGGTTCCATGCCCATCATGGAGTCCCATGTAGGGCTTGAACTCACGACCTTGAGATCAAAACCTGAGCTGAGATGGAGAGTCGGACACTTAACCGACGAGCCACNGAAATCCTGGCGACTTCCAACAGAGTTGTGCTGCTTTGCTCGCATTGCATATCTGTCCTGGATAACTGGCTGCAGTTGGCTGGCCATCCTGTCCTGTTCCTCCAGACCCCGGGCTGAGAGACCTTTCCCATCTAGAACACTGCGGGGCTCACAGCAAATGGAAGTGAGAGATGTCAGAGTCCCTTAGCGGCGTTTCACGCTTCTGTTCGGAAGTGGCTCGTGTCACTTTCCCTGACAAGTGTTTGGCCAAATTTTATGTGAGCTGAGAAGAGACATGGAATCCCCCTAATAGAAGGGGCGTCACAAATCGCAAGACCAAGTTTGAAGACAGTGAAACAAAATGGAAAGGGATTTTCTCACGAGATGGTGCAGCGAATTTCTAGAAACAGCAGTACAATCTATCACACCTGGGGCTCACAGCCAGCAGTTTCTGCCATTCTCTTTACTTTCCAAACACAAATCCATTCTTTTTTTTTTTTTTTAAGTAGGCTCCATGCCCAGCGTGGAGCCCAGTGTGGGGCTTGAACTCATGACTCTAAGATCAAGACCCAAGCCGAGATCAAGAGTCGGACCCTTAACCGACTGAGCCCCCCAGACAAATCCATTCTTAAGCAAACATTCATTTTTTGCTGGATCTTTGCTCCATCGCCTCTGAAATCTGAAGTGTTCTTCTTTCCACGTGGTTATGACTCTTGACCAAATTTGGGATAGTCAGATTTTTTAAGTAATGAAGACTCATTTCCCATTTTGAGGGCCCTGCAAAGCTACCTGACTGCTTTTCCTTCACATTTTTCATTGCGCAGGAACATTAGATATCATCCCTGGCGGGAGGCTGGGGACCATGGGAGCCCTGTGATGGGCATAGACTTGTCTGTCTCCAGCTGATATCTGCAGGGTCCTGGACAGACCCGAACTTCCAGCCAGCTCTTGCTTCACGTACGTCCACCTGGAGCTCCACCATCTCTCTTTCCTTCACGGATTCCTTCCTTGGGCTTGAAATGCCCTCGTCCAGTGGCCAGATCATTGGCTGTTACTTTGTCTTCCTGGGACTCTAGGAGCTGTTTGCAGATAGAACGCTAGAAGTCCTGCCTTTGACGTTCCAGAGTTCCCAAAGTGAGAATGCAGACCCAACCCTACCCACGATGCTGCTCTCCAGAATTCTATCAAATTGAGCCAATGCCTTTCCCTTAAATGGCAGCTAAGCACTTTCTGACAATTGTAACTATAACCCAAACCTTCTTTGTTTCTGAAATTGACGAAGAAGCGATGTTTTTTTAAAGTTCAGGAATAATATATCCCAATTTTCTTAGGAAACATCCTTATTATTGAGAAAGGGAACCATTGTCCGTGTACTGGATCCAAAAATCCCTGTCCCCAGGCGTATCATTCAGTAAGAAATATGACACTGGTGTTGAGTGTGGCTGGGAAGCATTCGGCTTTGACCTTTGTTCAGCAGAAGGTCTCCCTGGCAGTGATTCCAGTCCACGTTTGTGACAGTGAAGTGAAAATTGCACTAAATGAACCAGTTGGAACAAACAATCCTTCTTTGGACATCTTCTGTCGGCTGGTTGATGACTGAGCTTATGGAAGAGACCCTGAGATGTGTCAGCAGCAGCCTTTGCCACGAGCTCTATTCCCTTGACCGTCGGCCATGCTGGAGAGGTGTCCTCGCCCTGTCCCCAGCACGCTCACATCTGCTGTCTGCACACCACACCTTGTGTCCCCTTCTCACTTTCCCAAGACAGCACGTGCCTCAGCGTGCCATTCCAAATCCGCGATTGCCACCTGCCCTTGCACTCGCAGGACCCTCCTCCGCACCCTGATCTGCTCAGAAATGGTCCCCAAAGTCCCTGGAACGTTACAGTCCACAGTCCAGGGTGTCCTCTCTTTTCTCTGCTCCCTCTTTTCTCTCTGCCCACAGAACCCCTAATTGTCTTGGAAAAATCAGCACCTCCTTTGAGAACTACTTCCTGACTCCTCACAGGTCAAGTTCGGTGCTTATTTTTTCCTTAAGGTGCAGACATCCTCAATCCCCAGACCTTCTGCAGAGCTTGTCCTCAAGGGCCAGGCTTCACTGTATCACGTTTCACTCTATCAGTGGCTCTGAAAGTCATCTCTGGGTCTGGGGGAAGCAGAGGAGAGAAAACTGCTCTGAGTTCGGGGCAGTTACGAGGCAGGACTGTGTCTACTGACATTCACAGTTCTTTTGATCCCCCTTGCAAAGTCAATACTATTAGCCCATCGTAAACCTTGATGAACAGATGTGGAGAGTTGCAATGACTTGACTGAGTTTTCCTGACTCTTGGCTTCCATAGAAAGATGCACAAAGCAAGTGTTTGGACACAGTAATTTCTGATTTTCCTGTAAGAATACATGAATAAGCATTCTTATTCATGCACGCTTTTACTACTCACAGCATTTAAGAAAGCCCACTGTGTGCCAGCTGGGGCTGAGCCCACAGAGGTTCAGTGGTCACTGAGAGTCACCAGCACTGGTATTTGAACACAAGTACCGTTGGTCTTCTTCTTCTTTCTTTCTTTCTTTTTTCTTTTCTTTTTTTTTTTAAGTAGGTTCCATGCCCATCATGGAGTCCCATGTAGGGCTTGAACTCACGACCTTGAGATCAAAACCTGAGCTGAGATGGAGAGTCGGACACTTAACCGACGAGCCACTGAGGCACCTCCACTGTCGGTCTTCTGATCGGCTCTGGAACGTCATAATTTTGGAGGAAGCTTCTTGCAAGAGATGTTGGAGGCTATAGAAATGTTCCATTGCATACTACTGTAGGCACTTCTGAGTGTCTGGGATGCAGTCATTCAGTAACTACTTGACAAAGAGTTGGGGAACCCCAAGACGTCCCAGATTCCTTAGAAAGCCACTCCCTGAGCACCCTTTGTCTAAAATTATGCCCGTTACCATTTTTTACTTTTCTGGATTAGGTCTGTGAGAGATGTGTTATTGATGGTTGCTCTATGTACTTAATTCTATTACCTGAAGAATATGTTAGCTGAAATAATGAAATCAGTATGGAGTTGTACCATTTAATTAAAATGTTACTATCCATGGCTTAATGAGAATCCTGTAATATGTGGAGGTAGATTTAATAGAACTGTTGGTTAGAAGAAGCAGGATGTTTGTCGTAATTGCTCCCGTAAGTAGAGCGTCCTGTAAGACTGAGAAGAGGCTGTTACTCATGAAACCAGTGGAAGAGCTGGTATAAACCTCTTCAAATACATGGATTTGTTAAGGCGGAGAAAAACAAACTTTTCTCCTTAAGCCACATTTTAATTACATTGTTTTTAAAAATTCTTCTGGAAATGAGAGTCTGAACTCCAAGTCTTTCATCAGCGAGCAGCAGTCTGTTGATGGTTGACAGACTGTCTTCCAACATCTCTGCCTGCCAGGACTAACAAGCATGCATCTTCATTCGTTGCAAACCTTTGCTTTTTTCTTTCAAAGGGAATAAAATCACCCAAATATCACCTTTAAGAATATTTGCAGAAGTTGGACCTGCTGTCTCCCATGTTTGGAAGCCTTGGAATGGAGTAGAGTTGAGTCTGTTTTTTGAGCTTATTTTGTTAAGTGTTCTCCTGTAGCTCCTTCCAGTCCCCAGAAATGCCTCTTTGATCTGGCCATTCAAATCAGATGGTGGAAAGATGTTTTCCTCCGTAGGTTCTCTATCATGATATTTTCTCCTTTATTATTTTGAACCATAAATGTACTAGAATAGATTGATTTTCTGATTAAGTTTTCAGAGATCTCAGAGGTTAAGACACTATTTTTAAAGATTTAGTTATTCATTTGAGGGGGATGTGGAGAGAGAGCACGTGGGCAGGGGCAGAGGGAGAGAGAATCCTGGAGCAGACTCCCCACTGAGCACAGAGCCCCACATGGGGCTTGATCCCAGGACCCCAAGATCATGACCTAAGCCAAAATCAAGCGTCAGCTGCTCAACCAACTGAGCCACCCAGGTACCCCAGAAGTTAAGACATTTTATAAATGTCTTAGGTTGCATGTTTTTCCTTTTAGTAGCCCACTTGTACTAAAGATTTACAACCAATATACAGTATTTTTAAGTACTTTCATTAAAATAGATTATTTCTTCCTATTTTTTAATGGGATGAAAGTCTATGGCCCAGCTTCATCCTACTCCTGAAGAAAGGGCCAGTGTGGTTCTGGTCAAGCCTTAAGCCTTTGACCACTCGATCACTCTACTTTCTTGGAACCTACTTAGAAGGCTAGAGCACCCCAAAGGGGTCTTAGTCACCTGTGCTTCCCTAAGACTTCAGATGAGCTTTATTGAGGTAAAGTTCACATACAATGAAATAGACCATTTCAAGCATATACATTTCCATGAGTTTTGACAAATCTCTGATCCTGTGTAGACAACAAAGCAGTTAAGACGTACAACAGTTGCCCTGAATAGTTTCCAAGGTGGTGGGTTATCACCAAAATGCAACAGGATCTCACTGCCTTCTCTTATTGGCATGTTCTTTGTAAGCTCCATCGGTGTTAACGAGGCCTTCCTATCAGGGTGTCCAGCAAGGAAAAAGAAAGAAAAGGAAGGAAAATGTGGCCAGGCTACAAAACAGTAGCTCATCTGATCCCTCGCCGCTCTCTGGCCTAAAAATAAAACTGAACTCGGTTGAGCCTGGCCACGTCCCATCATTTCAAGAGGCATTAAAGACAAGCAGCACATTCTGTCAAATAGCTGAGGGGAGCCTGGTGAACATGAGGGCAGAGCAGTTGTTAGCTGTGCTTTAGACCAGGGCTTGGCAAGGCTGGCACCCCCCGCACACAGGCACCTCTGTGTAGGCGGATCCATGGATGCGCTTTCCCCAGTCAGCACAGGGCTGGCCCTGTGGACCCCCTGTGGCATCTCAGAGCACTGTTACTGAGAGTATTAACTTGCAATGCACGGACGTGGAAGCAGGAGTGTGACCCTCCATTTCTTTCTGAAAATGGAAAGAAAGTGTGGGGAAATACTAAAAATGATAAGGCGTGATGAATGATGTGTTCTTGCCAGTGTGACTGTAAATGCCCTGTGGCATGAACTATTTCAGCACCATGGACGGCCCGGAATTTGGCAAGTGAAAACAAGCCATCACACAGCATGTATCTGTTAAAAAATGGTATTGGATTTAACAGGTCAGGCGGGAAGGAAGGGAGGAAGGAAGGAAGGAAGGAAAAGAAAGGAAAAAGAGAGATAAAAGAAAAGAAAAAAGAAAAGGAAGGAAAGAAGGAAAGGAACGAAGGAAGGAAGGAAAGAAGGAAGGAAGGAATGGAAAAGAAAGGAAAGGAAAGGAGAGGAGGAAGGAAGGAAGGAAAGAAGGAAGGAAAGGAAAGGAAGGAAGGAGGGGAAAGAAAGAAAAGGAAGGAAGAAAAAGAGGGGGAGGGAGGAAGGAAGGAAGGAAGGGAAACTGAATAATGAATTTTCTCATTAGTTATTTCAGTACTGGAACTAATTATGCCAAGGGTATGTATAGAAAAAATGATTAGTCGAATTTTGAATATGCTTAAATATGCATTTTTCTCTTTCAGTTCAAAAATAAACAAATAAAGAGACCTTCCTTGATTTTTTTCTTAGCAAAAGCGTTAATTCATCTGAGCACTTTTGCTCTGCATGAGAGAACATGACTGTTCCAGAGGCATTGTGAAGAGTGAACATATTTTCGCATTTTAACTGTAATGAAGGCAATATGCTGTTCTTAATAAAGAAGTGGTTATTTGGGGATGGGAAGTACATGTTTGATTATAATTATAATCAAATGTTTACTTTCTGTAAATAAGGATCTGGGTGGAGTTTGTTAACACATTTGTGTTTCCATATTGTGGTTCTTTTGAACAAATATATGTGCAAAGCTCTTTGCAAACCCACAGAGACTTCCCATTTGATCCCTTCAGATATGTCAACTGGAGAGCCAGACCAACTTCTTTAATCACTGAGCTTTGGAAAACACACAAAAACGGCGTTGGGTCAAACCCACCTTCATTTTGCCTTCAGGGCTTCCATCAGACTCTGACCGGACACTCATGGCCAGAGTGTTCATGACAGATTTCACAGGGCGAAGATTTCAGCAGTCCTCTCAAATTCTACAAAATATTTTAGTTTATATTCAGATGTTTCAACCATTTCCATTAGGTATTCCAAGAGTTGCCCACATGCAGAGAGCCCGGATCTATACCCTGCTGTTTCTTTCCAGCCTGGCCCTCTCTGCTCTCCGGGCATCGTCTTAGCTGTGCCTGCCGAGCCACTGCGACATACAAAAACTAGTGATGTACTGGACGGTGGCTAACTGAACATAATACAAAAGAAAAAATAAAAGAAGGAAGTGGCCTTTCGTAATACATTCATCCTCACAGGGAAAATCAGGCCTCTTTGGAGGTCCTGGGGGTGCCTTGTTTTCACCTTTCTCCTCCTGCACTTGCACTGTTTTAAAAAATACGTCTTCCAAGCTTCTGTCCAACTCATTGCTGTGTGATGGGCCTGTTGAATCCTCCTGTGGTCCGTGGGGGTCTCTAAGAAGTTTGTTGTTCGGGGGAGGGCGATGCGTCATGCCTTGTCAGAGCCTTTCAGTCAAGAAATATTCGTTGGTGAGCACCTGGGTGGCTCAGTCGGCTAAGCGTCTGCCTTCGGCTCAAGTCGTGATCCCAGGGTCCTAGGATCGAGTCCCACATCGGGCTCCCTGCTCGGCGGGGACGCTGCTTCCCTCTCTCCCTCTGCCGCTTCCCCACTCATGCTCGCTCTCTCTCACTCACTCTCTATAAAAAGAAAAGAAAAGAAAAATATTTGTTGAATGCTTACTACATATTTGAATGATTGCCTTCAAATGCCTATTCTAGGGGCACGTGGGTGGCTCAGTGGGTTAAACATCTGCCTTTGGCTCAGGGCGTGATCCCAAGGTCCTGGGATCCAGCCCCGCATCTGGCTCTCTGCTCAGTGGGAGCCTGCTTCTTCCTCTCCCACTCCCCCTGCTTGTGTTCCCTCTCTCACTGGCTGTCTCTTTCTGTAAAATAAATAAATAAAATCTTAAAATTAAAAAAAACCAAAAAAACACAGATGCCTATTCTATTTAAAGTTACAAAAATTTAAGTAGTACTTGATATTCGGCTTATTTCTGTTTTGGGGAAAGAGCGCCCTTCTGGGAAATTGTTCAGACCTTTCGCTTTTAAATTGATAAAAGTTGGTTTATTATGTAGTTTCATTTGCTTACATTTAAAGAGAAAACATACAGTATATGTACCTGTTTGTTGTGGGTATTTATTGAAATGTAATTGTATATATTTACAGATGAAAAGGCATTTTAAATTTAAATATATAGGAAGTTAATTGAAAAGATGTTCTTAAAATAGGAGGGTTATTTTCCAAGCATGTGTAATTTATTTTAGTCATACTGCATTCCTATCACCATAGCCAGCATTTGTATCTTGTAAAAATATGTGGTTGTACAATTGTCATATGAGACTTAATTTTAAATTTTAATTCAGTTCAGGAAAACCATGAGCCCCCTACTTTTACACACACACACACACACACACACACACACACACACACACAGTTCTTGGATAATGAAATCAGCAACAAAATTCAAATGAATGGAACCAGTTCCTGGGATTGTGTTTGCCTCATGGTTCAGAACTACACTAATACAGTGGCCACAAGCCATGTGTGGCTATTCACAATTGAGTATAAATTAAGTATGATAAAAATTCAGTTCCCCAGCCACGTGTGCCATGTTTCATGTGCCTAATGGTCCTTTGTGACTCATGGCTACCATCCTGGTCAGCACAGAGAACACAATTCATTTAACTGGCTTTCTAAAGCTGTTAGATAATTTGCAATATTTCAATATTATATATAATGCTCTAATGAACAATTTCATATAAAAATTTTTGCACATATGTATCCTGTCTCTTTCAGGTGCAGTAATTCACTTGGCATTCAGTGAATACCTAGAGACAAGCTACGTGTCTAGAACTGTTCCGACAAAAATAAATAAAATAGTTAAAGATCCCAAGCATCATGGAGCCTATATGCTAGAAAATAAACAACTAACAAAATAGAAATGAATGAATGGTTGAATGAATGAATGAGTAAATAATATAAGAATATGTTTGCATCAAAATAGTTGTTAATAAAGACACGTTATCCAAGCTAATATTATGGTCATAAATGTACTCTAGCATGTCAAGCCTGAAGTTTAGCTTGTGATAACTTCTGTCATACAGGTTTTAACATTCTGTGTTTCAGGGTTGTTTCCCCCCCCCCCAGTTTATTGAGATGTAATTGACATACAACAGCATATAATTTTAAGTTGTACAACATACGGATTTATATATCTCGTGAAATGATTACCACGGTAAGTTTAGTCAACCTCCATCATCTCCTATAGATCAAAAAAAAAAAAAAAAGAAAGAAAAAGGAAAAATTATTTTCCCTTGTGATGAGAACTGTAAGGATCTCCTCTCACTCCCTTTTTTAAAAGATTTTATTTATTTTTACTTGAGCGAGTGAGAGCACAAGTGTGAGCAGGGGGAGGACCACAGGGGGAGGGAGAGAGAATCTCAAGCCATCTCTGTGCTGAGTATGGAGCCCAACATGGGGCTCGATCTCATGACCCTGAGATGGTGCCCTGAGCCAAAATCAAGAGTCAGACGCTTATCAAACTGAGCTACCCAGGCGCCCCAGGACCTGCTGTCTTAACATTTCTGTGTTGCCACCCAGCAGTGCTAGCTGTAGTCATCAGGTGGTACGACGTCCGTAGTACTTACTTACCTTATCACTGGAAGCTTGTACCTTTTGACCACCTTCCTTCAGTTCCCCCACTCCCACCTCCTGCCTCTGGGAGCCCCAAATCTAATCTCTTTTTCTATGAGTTTGGCTTTGTTTTTTTAATTTTTTTTGTTTTATTTTTAGAGTCCACATACACATATAAGTGAGATCATACAATATTTGTCTTTCTCTGTCTGACTTATTTCACTTAGCATAACACCCTCCAGGTCCATGCATGTTGTCACAAGTGGCAGGATTTCCTTCTTCTCTTATGGATAACTAATATTTCTCTGTGTCTGTATAATATTTATTTAATCCATTCATCCATTGATGGGCACTTAGGTTGATTCCGTGTCTTGGCTGCTGTAAATAAGCTGCAGTGACAATGGGGAGGCAAATATCTCTTTTACATAGTATTTTTGTTTCCTTCTGATACATTCCCAGAAGTGGGCTTGCTGGATCCTACGGTAGTTCTGTTTTTAATTTTTTTTTTTTTTTTGAGGAACCTCTGTTTTCTGTAGTGGCTGCACGAACTACCTTCCCACCAACAACCGTGCTTCAGTTTTAAATCTTTTCCTGTGTGGCTCATGTTTTTCTGAGAACTTTGGACCCAAAAAGCACTAACTAAAAAGGGAAGAGTGATAATTTTAGAACATTAAAATTTAAAATTTCTGTTATGCGAAGACAGCCTTAAGAAAACGAAACAGGATGAGGAGAAGATGTTGGCAATGAGTATCACTAATAGAAGTTCTGTCTCCTCTGAAGCATGAAGCATACCTAAGCCCATGTGTATATATGGCGAGAATATGAAAACGTCAGAGTGAGTGAACCGGAATGACAAACAGGAGAACGGATGCTTAGGTTTCCGTGTCCCAAGAATAAAGTAGTTGATTCTGAGGGGTTTTAGTGGCACAACCGTGGGGCTGGTAACGTTGAGGTGGGCATACCTGAAACGGTATTGCAGAAGAAGGAATGAGGGCTGGGACTCTGCTCTTGGGATAAAAATTAGAATAATTGCCTCAGGAAGTTATAATCATACAAACCTTTGAAGCAGAAATGTCACTTGCTTCATCTACCTGGAGAGACTTTAGTGAGTGTTCCCAAGGAGACAGGCTCTAGAATATTCATTTCAGCATCTTCTGTAATAGTAAACAATGGAAAACAACTAATAAGCCTCCATCAGTAGAAAAATGAATATTTAATTTATGGTATAATCAGAGAGAAGAATATTAATCAGAAATTAATAAAATGAACTGGGTCTATATGTCATTGCAGAACTGGCCATCCAAAACATCAAACTGACTGAAAAGTAGCATGTTGAGGAATCCTGGGTATATGGTAAGAGAGGATTTTGTATGAGGAAAACACACAGAACCACACTGCATTTCGTGTATGGTGTTATTCAGATAGGGTCAAAGACCAGAGAAGGACTGGAAGCCAGCTGCCTCTGTGAGGAGAGGAAGGGGGGTGTGTTTGCGGTAATTGTGTGTTTTGAATAGCTATAGATGGCAGCTCAGACATGGTTGTTATATTATTTTTTCTGTACTTTTCTGCTTCTAAATGTTTTCATTTTTCAAAGCAGTTAAAAATGAGTAACAGAAATTTTCTAGCATAAGGGGAAAATGCAATTTTAAAAAGTCTTTATCTCCTATCCATCCCGAAGTAACTGTCCAGGTTTCTTTTCTTGGTATTCATCTTTCAGGCACATGTGTGGACGTTTGGATGTCATTTTAACATTGCCTTTTGAAACGCATGGCCTCAGGTCTTCTGAAAGCTCTCGAATTGAAGGCATTCAAATATGTTTCTTATGCAGAACAACGATGGGAAAAAGTTTGTCTGGATTCACTAATGGTTTTCTAATATTGAACTTTATCATTTATTTATTCTTTGTTTTTAAAAATATAGGAGTATTTTGTTCCTATTATCTTCTTTTTTCCCCCATTGATTTTTAATAGTGCATGGGGAGAAGTTAAGATTGAGACCAAACATGGCCTTAAAGCCCGTACTTGGCCTCTTTCTGAAGTTAGATGCTATGTAATAATTTTCTTTTGCCTTTTGGATGAGTTGTAACAGGCACATCCAAAGTTAAAATATACATTTTTCAGATGTGAAGGCAAATAATAAGTATCTCTCTTTGCAGAACTATTATCCTGTCTAAAGAATCAAACAAAACTACACTTGTAATGGCCGCAACCTTCTTTTGGATACCTTGTCAAAAGTGAGAGTGTGTAAACAGCAAGGAAGGGGTCTTTCCTGTGGGTTTGCAAGATTTCAAAATAAAAATAAATTATTTTTGTTAAAAAAAAAATCGAATGCCCAGACTTCCTTATCTTTCCACATGGTTATTGTAACATAATGGGCACTCGCCCCGCGTTCCCAATGGGACACGTGTTCTATGTTTGACAGCTAGAAAGACACGGGTGCTGTACTGGTCATTCCTTCCCCTCTAGGAAGAAACTGTATGTGCTGTTGCCCTGACCTGATCCCATCGCAGCCAGCTTACGTCCTTGCCGTTTCCTTTCCAGCCCTACTCAGGTGCTCAGTTTCCCCAAAGTGCCAGCTTTGATTAGGTCTGTGCTGATTTCCATTCTCTGCAATGACAAGGCTCATACCCAAGAATATTGTATTGCACATTTAACAATATATTTATATGGTATTTTCCTGTGCATGAATGAAATCCTGTTGTTTTGTTTATATGGGCCTTGTACATTTCTTGTTAATTTCTGGCTATTTTATATAGTTTAAAATTCTATGAATGAGTTTTTATAATTTTTTAAAATTATGCTGTCCAACTAATTATTCCTGGTAGAGAGGGAAAACTCTCAGTTTTGATATTCATAGCTTCTAACAGGCTATAATGGAACACTCTTAATAAGTTTTGGTCTATTTTTTCCATATGGATGATCATGTCTGTGACTAATGATGACTTGTAATTATATTATAATTTCAATATTTATATCTCTTATTTGTGTGTGTGTTTGTGTGTGTGTGTGTTTCAATGAAGTTTAAACCCCTGGAAGGCATTAACTAAGGGGAGAGTGGACATTCTTGTTTCCTCTGATTTTAATGGATGGGCCTGTCCTGCGTACCTTCAGCATGATCCTTGTGGCATTTTCTTTACTGTGATAATTCATTGTTTAGAGCTGTTGTTGTGCTCAGTGCTGAACAGAAAACTTGTTAGTCTTTTCTATTTCACTTAATGAGTTTTGATAGTAATTCCTTTGGATCATTCCTATCCAGAACACACACACACACACACACACACACGGCTTTAAATATATTTAAATTGATTACACTGATGAAAACATGTTTTGAAATAGAAAAGCCTGTTTGCTTAAAACCTAAAAGCTTTATATCTTTATAAAAAGGTTCCCTTTCCTCACCTTCTCAGTGTATTTATGAACTGTCTTCCCTACCTGTCCTGGAATCCATTGATAAGTCATCAGGTTTCCTGTTTCTATTTTCCGGAACTGCCCTTGTGGGACAACATCAGATTATCCAGCCAAGAGGAAGGCTGAGCTATTCCCATTCAGTATATTGCCTTTGACTCTGACCTTATCGGCTTCAAGTCCAGCTCGTGGATTTAATCAGCTTATTCTGCTGTCCTGCAGATTGGTTTAAATGGATCATATTGATCTTATTCTCTTTCTTGACATTTTTGGGGACAGATTTAACCTTTGATCTTGCCATATTTGAAATTTATTCATAAAAGATATGATCTGTGATATTTATTTTTTAAAAAGCAAAGTTAAAAGGACTTTGCAATGCATACCACTTAAAAAGGAACGAGTGTGAACATGACAAACGTGGATGAATGCCATTCCATGAACGCCCTGGGCCTTGATGACAGAAATCAGCCTTGCTTCCCCGTTCTCCAGGCTCCAGGGACATAGAACTTCCTAGAAGGTAAATAAAAAATACAGCATGCAAGTGAGATGTAGCAATGAGCATGCCCACAGAAGAGAGTGCCAGCTTCTACCCCAGGGCACCCCTGAGCCAGAGGAGAGGCTGCCTTCACCCTTTAGCTTCAGTGCACTTTCCCATGTGGATCTGTTCCAAAGTCACTCGTACTTGAAATCTCCTATTTGATTCTTAAAATCAAAATGTGAAAACTGCCCATGTTGCAATCCTCTTGGTAGTATATTCATAGTGTCTAAATATATGGAGGATTTTTGAAACCACAAATATGAACGAGAATGGCTGTTATATAAAGTCATCTAACCGAGACAAAAGGCAACATATTCCTTGCGAGAATGCATCTTGGGTCAGCATGGAAAGCACCACGCGGGGCCATTATAAGTGAGAAGACGGAGTCTTATAGCTTCCCAGGGAATTCAGTGCTGCCTTTGGGAGTGCCCGGCCTTGATTTCCACATTATATCTTAAAATATATTGCACATAACTCTAGCCATGTTCTAAGGTTTGGGGGACCAAGGACCCTTGTTTTTTCAACTTTGGATCTCCACAGTGCTTTACCCATTGTGTACGGTCAATAAACGTGGATGGGCTGAGGGAATGAAGACACAGGCAGGCTGTCAGAATGGGTCTAACCAAAGAGTCCTCTTGCTTTTATCCTAAGTACCATTCCAAGCACAGCCTGTAGAAAAACGGGGTTTGTGTTTGAAATTGCACATTCACACTAACTGATCACATGCAAGCTGTATGGCCATGTTCCTGTTTGATTTGAAAATGGATTTAATCAAATAGATAATTTTTTAAAAGATTAATTCTATAGAAGATAGTCTTTGTTAGCACATTTAAAATGTTCTTTCTCTCCTGAACATAGTAGCTTTTGTACTTAATACTTTTTTTAATTTTTAAAAAATTTATTTATTTGAGAGAGAGAGAGAGAGCAGGGGAGGGGCAAAGGGAGAGGGAGAGAAAGAATCCTCACCAGACTCAGAGCTCAGCGTGGAGCTCGATCCCATGGCTCTGAGATCATGACCTGAGCTGAAACCAAGAGTTGAATGCTTAGCTGACTGAGCCACCCAGGCGCCCTGGTACTTAACACTCCCCCCCCCAAAAAAACAGTTTAATAGAGTTATCTGCTGATCTGTGCCGTTTCTTCCTGAGCCAAGAACCATGCTAGCCATGCAGCATAAGGACACATTTACAGACTAGGGAAAGGAGATAATGGAGTGAAGATTCACTTCTTCTTGTAATGGGGGAGGTATTATAATAGGAGTAATATACCTATAGAGAAATTCAAGGAATTCATTGTAATTTAAGTGGAAACAATACTGATAGCACACCCACACGTTTCCAGCTTCCCTGGCGTGGTCTAGTTCCCCCGCATGCGTTAGCTCAAGCGTTCTTCATGACATCCCTGGGAGACACAGAGAGGGTGCCTGATTTGCCTGAGGCCACTCAGCTGCCAGGTGGTGGAGTTGAGAGTCTACCCTCCGTGGCGTGTTCTGAGCCTGTGGTCTTCCTGGTGGCATCATTGCTGCCTTCCCAGATGTGAGTCACTCTCTGATCCTGGACATTATTTCTGTGCGTGATGAACAGCTTTCCTGCACCTGAAATGTTCTCTGAGCCAGGATGCCTTCTGAGGGCAGTGGGCTTTGAGGGAAGCTACATCGTAAGTCACATTGTCGATCTCCACGCCCTCCTGCCACCCACCCAAACTCAAATAACTCAGAGTGCGGAGCACCCCGAGAAAATGGAAGGTTTCATTCTGTTATTGAAGATTTACAAAAACAAAGCCTAATGGTTTGCAGGACCATTACCAACAGATATTCGATAAGCACTAATATCACAAATGATGGGCAATTCAGCAAAGTGCAAGATTGAACACAGGTCTTTCTCAATTTTAGACAGGGCGACTTTCCTAGCAGTCATTCCCATGTGCAAATCACCACTTTGTGTGTCTTCCCCCGGGTGACAAAGAGAAATGTTGCAGCAGGTGGGTGTGAACTTGCTCAAAGTAAGGCCAGATGCTCAGAGACCAGACCACACACACACACGCACATATCACACACATACATGTACACATATGCACGCGTGCACGCACACGTTGTGTTCACCCACGTGCCTGTAGGTGGGCTGACTTGCTAGCTCACTCCTGGACCAAGGGGAAAAGTGCCACCTTTTCTCTTGCCTGCTTCCTTTATGGCTGGTCTTTTGACTTTCGGAAGTAAACTGTGAATTCACTCGATATTATTCAAGAGCCTTTCAAAGCATGCACAAATGACACACTGGGTGACTCATTAGAACGTTTATCAAAAGTGCTTTCAGCTTCTTTACAAAGCTAGAGAAATACACGCAGAACGGAGGAGTTCCTTCAGACTTCTCGTTCTCACATGCTGAAATAACTACAGAACTTCTGGGCTCTCTTGTACAACCAATTCCGTGTGGCACCCACTGTATTTAATATCAACAGGGAAATGCAGGATGCCTGTGGAAAAACTATTTTTGAGCTGCTTATTTTCTCCAACATAAGTTTACTTCTCAAGTTTTGAAAAGAGAAACTTCTCTTCCAAAAAATAAAAGTTATGCTCACACAGTTGTTTGAGCTACCAAAAAATTTTTAAAAAATGATTTCAGGACAATGGTCTCCCTTATTAGCACAGAGTACAAGGCACCTGAATATATATATAAGAACACGGACCAGCATTTCCCAAATGTCTCTGCACACCTGACTCTTCCAGGATGCTCCCCACAGAGCGGTATGGGTCCAAATGCTTTTGGGGGGTGGGTACATAGTTTCTGCTCCCCTTTGAAGGCCCTCCACCAATTGACCATCCATGGCTCTGCAGCCCTGTCTTGAGCCGCCCAGCTTCTCCCAAATGCATTTAACCATGGAAGCTTTTTCCATGTAACATCTGTTAACACCCTGGTTCTCAGAAACATGCTTTGAGAAACCTAACTCCGCTTTCTCCAAATACGAGAAAAAATAAATCTAGAAAGTTCTTGTGTTTCCAATAATAAGCAAAGAGCACTCTGCAAGGAGGATTTTTCTCCTGGGGTAAGGGAAGCATGTGCCCAACTGTGAAGGAGAATTCGGGGTCAGCAAGGAAGTAGGCCGAGGTGAGTTAGTGCCTTCCACAGGAGGCTGGAAACCAACAGTAAGAGGAAAGGATGCTGGTCTGTGAGCCATTGGACACCCCTGACTCCGTTGTGTTCTTACCAAGTGATTTTGCAGAAATGAATCCCACTTTGCAGACCTGACATCCGCAGCACCCATGGCCTCCGGGTGTCATGGGAAGGCCCAGGTGGAGGGACGGGTCTCCCTAGTCAGAGGCTAAATGAGTCACAACACTCAGTGACAAATGGTGGGAACTGATCACAGCATGACCTCACCTAATATTCTAGAATTTTGCCATGAAATTGCTAACTATCAATATTTAGAAGTTTCCAAGTATTATAATATTTTTGGGTTTTTTTTTCAAGACCAAAAATATTAAGATAGCTAAATCTGCAATAAGTTTTAATTATAGTTTAGTATTCCAAGAACATGTTGATCAGACTCAGTCATTTTTTTTTAGATAAAATTTTTCTTTAAATAATTTTAGATTTATTAACAGTTCTTTGACTTAGCATTTAAATTTGTGAGGGGCTTTTCCAGCATGTGTCCGTCTGTTGGCTCAGTGCTTTCCCTAGAGGTCCCGATGGTGTGCAGATAAGGGTTTACGTTTGTGATTTTTATTGCTGCAACCTTTGATTTTAAAAGGTTAGCTGCTGTATTGTCTTTTGGGTAGTTAGGGTTGCTGTTTATGTCCCTTTGAGTCACTCTCTTAGAACAAATAGTATTGTCTCATAAAACTCTTCCCCGGACTCTGGTGTTTTAAGGCTGACAAGTTTGTCTGCAATGGATTTGGCATTTCCTTACTTTTTTTTTTTTTACTAAAGTGACTTTAATTGCCAAAGAAAAAGATGCTTTTTTCCCAAGGGTTGTCTTCTTCTTTATACACCATATTGTGTAAACTTGGAACTTCATGTCTTTGAAAGATGTGGGTTCGTTAACGAGTTTAATTCTTTATGCAGTGTGGATATTCAAACTCCACCGGTCATAATTTTCTCTGGTGGTTCCAAATTCCTTCTTTACTCTTGATTTTGTGAGGGTCCATTGTACAGAAGAAAGTATTGAATATTTATGTAATTGTTTCATTTCTGTATGTATTCAGTACACAGTTTCCTCTTTGGTGAGTACCTATCAAATATAGTTCACTGTGTCGTCAGACGGCAGGAACACAAAGAAAAATCTGGTCTGGACCTGACTTATAAACCCTGGCTGTGTACATTTTTTTTAAGTTAAATTCAATTAGGCGACATATAGTACATCGTTAGTTTCAGATGTAGTATTCCGTAATTCATCAGGTGCATATAACACCCAGTGCTCATCACATCACGTGCCGTCCTTAGTGCCCGTCACCCAGTCACCCCATCCCCCCACCCACCTCCCCTCCAGCAACCCTCAGTTTGTTCTGAGTCAAGAGTCTCTCATGGTTTGTCTTCCTCCCCGATGACTTCCCATTTGGTTTTCCCTCCCTTCCCCTGTGGTCCTCTGCGCTGTTTCCTAGACTCCGCATTTTTAGTGAAGAAAGAACTGCCTCTTTGCCCACCTTTCGCATTATAATTGATTCTGTTCCTTTAAGAGAGAATGACACTCTAGATTTTAAGATTTTGTGACCTGGTTTTTAAAACGATCTCACTCCAGGTCCGTGTGGCTCTCACGGTAGCGTGTGCTGGGAGCTCGGATCACAGTGGTGTTTTCCGGTTTCAGCGTGCCTTCCTCCAGCTCCACCCGTTCTGTCACTGTTTCGTCTCTGTGCCATCCTGGCAGCCTTACTTTGCACCCCGTTTGTAACCCAGATCGAGCTTGTGATGCGCCTGTCTCCGTCTCTGTGTGGCTTAATCACAGCATAGCTCATTCACCCTCCAGTAGAAGGAATTGAACGGAAGTCCCAGGACCACAAGGGGCATGATCCTTATGGCTGTGCAGTAACTAGAATGCTGAGAGCCCTTCCTTTTCCTTCTTTTAAGTCATTTTGTTCAGGTTATGGAATCGATGTCATCTGAGAGCCTTCTCTCCCTTCCAGAGGGTTCTCTGGTTGCAGGTGGACTGCGCCTTTGGCAACGGGCACAGAGTCTGAGGTCGGTGGTGTTGGTGCCTGACCATGCTTGTTGCTACTAAGGGAGAGGATTTCTCGCCAGAAACACCTGTGTTTGATGCTGCTGCCAGAGCTGAGATCTTTTTCCTTCTTGGAAATGAAATGGGTCTTTAGAGTCTTCTAATGAAATCAGAGAATGTTCACCAGCTCTTAGCAGAAAAATTCATAATCTAGGTGAACATCTTCTTAATTCTCTTCCACTAACAACTGCTCTAGAAAATGTGTTATTTTTTCTAGCTGCATGACTTCGTATGTGTGTGTATGTGAAGAATATATTTTTCTTATTTTTTTGGCCATGGTGTAATGGACCAGGATGAGACTAAGTTAACATCTATAGACTTCCTATCGCTTCAAGTTAAATTGGGGTAATCAAACCTGCCGTGTCTGTTCACGGGTAGTTTGTCAGATAGACCAGTGATGACGATAGCTCTTTGGCTGTAATGTGCTACTAAAATAGAAGCTATTTTGCATCGAGAGGCTGGGTCTATTAAACAGCTCTCGCTCAGAGGGCATCACACAGGGGCCACATGGTGGAAGGACAGAGTGGGAAGAAGCCACTGCAGTTCCATGTGGGGAGTGCCATGGAGCAACAAAGAGAGAGCTCTTTAACGCCGAGGGTGGGTGGGGAAGGCTCCAGAGAAGAGGACATCGCAGAACCACATGGCTGAGGCAGTCACACACGTCAGCAAGACATTGGAGAGTGCAGATATGTCTGGGGACTCCACCCCTCCTGCAGGTGGCTGGCCCTGGCTTGGGGGTGTGGGTGAGATCTTACAGATGATGCCTGTAAAGGGCTCAGGCCGTATCTTTGAAAACACACAGAATCCATGACAGACTGCTTGGCCTTCATCAGATGGGCACTAAAGAGATGATTAATTTTAAACAATGGAAGGGCATGACCCCGGATGCCCTGAAAACACACCTAAGTGTCTGCCATCCAGACGCTTCACAGTTCAAGAGCTTCTTCATTTCCTGGGCTACTATGCTCACCTGATCACTAATATTCCTCCTTTCCGCGGTCACTAAGCTGCTTGGAATAGATGGTACTGGAAGCTTGGCTTTCTGTGTCCCATTCATCTATCTTCATCTATCTTCCTGCCTAATTGTTCCCGTGAGCCTGCTGGCTCCAAGGCGGCTCTGCTCTCCCGGGTGGCAAGCCCACAGCTGAAATGGTGACCAGCCCAGACTTGAGATGAAAGGAAAGACGGGTTGTCTGCCTTCGGAGAAGCAAAGGAGACTGACACGACCCAAGCGAAGTTATTGAGAATTAAATCTTCATTTAATTTAACGGTTTTTGGCTTCTGTTCTGTACTCTCTAATTACAGAAAAGTTTATTTTGGTAGGAAGATAAAGAATTTTCCGTAGGCACAGATTAATAGACCCACTAATAATCTTGGAAGTGTAAGGAGCCATGGCCGTGGAAGTGTAAGGAGCCTTAACCACCTCGGTTAAGGTCATATCACCTTTTTATCCCTTATAGATACAAACCATCTGGTTTCTGCTGGAACATTTCATTTAAGCATTTCCCTAAAGATCACATTCCAAACCAGACCGAATTTGTGATTCAGTGAGAGGCTGTGACCACGATGTCTGGCAGCCATACATTTCTCAGGGACGAAATGAAAACACAGAGAAACATGGATCAAAACTGGCTGGTTCCTTGACTTTTTGTCTGGAGCCAACTGAACTGTGGGTTAAACATCACCCTAAGAAACTTACATAGATGAGCTAAGGTATCTTCGTGTTCTGTAATTTTGTTGTAATAAATAC